>NC_048305.1:90801614-90982261 GCF_013100865.1 Trachemys scripta elegans
AAGGATTTTGGATCTATAAACCACAAATGTCCCCCCGGACGGGGATTTGGAGCCCAAAAAGCCGGACATGTCCGGGAAAATCCAGACGTATGGTAACCCTAGGAGTGGGGAGGCAGCTGTGTGTGCTGCCCCCGGCCCCAGCACCATCCCTGCAGCTCCCCACCGCCTGCCACAGCCCAGCACCCCCTCCTGCACCAAACTCCCTCTCAGAGCCCGCACCTCTCATGCTCTCCTGCACTCCAACACTCTGCCCCAGCCTGGAGCCCCCTCCTGCACCCAAAACTCCCTTCCAGAGTTTGCACCCCAACCCCCTGCCCCAGGCTCAACCAATGCACACCCCACAGTTGAGAATTTTACACTGATTTGTGACAATCCCTGAAGGATTTTGGATCTATAAACCACAAATGACCGTAATAAAAAGTAAAACTCATGAAATGTCCAGTGGATTCTATGAGATTAGGTGCAGTGTGACCATATGACCCCTGCACCCAAACTCCCTCCCAGAGCTTGCACCCCTCACTCCTGCACCCCAACCCTCTGCCCCAAGCTCAGCCCGGAGCCCCCTCCCACACTCGGAACCCCTCGGCCCCAGCCCAGAGCCTGCACCTCCTCCTGCACCCCAACCCCCTGCCCCATCCCGGTGAAAGTGAGTGAGGGTGTGGGAGAGTGAGCGACAGAGGGAGGGGGGAATGGAGTGAGTGGGGGCGAGTCCTCGGGGAAGGGGTGGAGTAGATCCTGGGTTGATCTTAAATTCAAAAAGTGATCTTGTGCGTAAAAAAATTGGAGACCACTGGGCTAGAGGATCTGCCATTTCCTCAATGCCCTAGCCCTCCTCCACATGTGGGGAAGGTACACTAGGGCTGCAGAGCCCTATTTCAGCCTTTGAGCTAGCAGAGAATCCCAGGAGCATTCCACAGCCTAAGAGAGAGGATTTTCCCCCTAAGCTCCTGCAGCACCCAAGCAATATGCACCATTCAGGATTTTGTTCAAAGATCTATTTTTAAATCTCGGAATTGTGTTTTGGTTTTTAGACTCAAAGCTCTAAACCAGCGTATTATAAACACTGCCACGATTGTGTTTGTAAAAATCAAAGCCACTCCCTCCCCACAACTATAAGAAAGAAAAAATGAGGAAACACTCTATTGACGGAAGAATGAACTTTTTGTGGTATCCTTGGCACAACAGGGAACATTATCAATGCTATTAGAAGTCACACCACAATACATCTTCAAAGACAGTGTTCTGCATGTGCCACGTCTCACCCTTTCATTGGGCCCCCTCAATTTTTAAATTCTGTTAGAAATGTTAACAACGTGCACTTACATGGCATATTTCATCCATAGATATTGAAGTACTTACAAGGTAATTAAGGTATCACTATCCCCATTTGACAGATGGGAAAATGGAAGCAGAAACGTTAAGCAGCTTGACCAAGGTCCAACAATTAGTCACAGACAGGGCTGCGACTAGAATCCAGATCTCCTGCTCCCTCCACCCCCCAAGTGCATTACCCAATAGATTGTAAAAAAATAGATTTTGTGCTTACATATCTCTTAAGTGACTTACTGAAGAGGATACCTAGAGTGAGGGTCAGAGTAAGGTTAGCACTCAGAAGTGCTGTGCTTGTAGGCCCAGGCTTATTCCACTAGGCCACACTCTAGTGCTCAGTTTGATTATATTTGTAGAGTTCCCATACTTTTCCAACGCCCAGTGGCCAAAGACTGTGAATTTCTTTATTAGGGAGCTACCACGCCTATGGATATTCTTAGCAGGGAAATAAATCTTGTATTTGTGATGACTCGCTGCATCTTTTAGTCTACAAAATGTACCCTCCTGAGGAAAATTAGCTTGGGAGGTGTCGGTTCTTCACCGTGTACACACAGCAGTCTCCTTGCATTAAGACAAGCTTGTTATGATCCCTCTGTTTTGTAGTTGCTTGTCAGCACTGCTAAGGGAGCCCATCAATTACAATCCATCAAGCTTACAGCATTTCTAGAAGGACAAAGGTCAGGTGGTTTTCAGTTATCTCTCTTCCTACCGTTCATCCCTTCCCTAGGATGAAAGCTCATGCCCTCTGTTTTAATTAACTATAGAAGCAGGCAGAATATACTGAATAATTCAAAAAGGTTGTATGTTTAAACATTTACACAAGCTTCAGATTCCTCCTATTTTAAAAAAGTCAGCACAAAAGTAAATGATTCATGACAGCTTGCCTTGCATATATCATGGCCTTCAGAAACAGGGGAGCTTGAAGAATTTGTATTCATTCAGACCACCTGCTTAAAGTGAGTCTAGTGCTTAAGAAGAATGCCACAACAGCAGCAAGAGAAACTCAAGTCCCCCAATTTATCCATAAGGGGTACAGCATTGGCAGGGACCACCTGCTCATCCATTCCATGTGCTTCAGCCAGAGGCGGATTTACCATGAAACAAACAGTGTGGTGGCACGGAGCCCCAATGACAGGGGGGCGCCCAAAATGCAGGACAAATCTCATCTGACAACCTGCCCCTGAATCCCGGCACAGCAGGGCTCAGGCAGGCAGGCTGCCTGCTTATCATGGCTGGTGGCCCCACGCCGTGCCCGGAAGCAGGCAGCTGCTGGCACGTCTCTGCATGCCCCTGGCAGGGGGGAGGCAGCTCCACGCACTGCCTCCGTCCCAGGCAGCACACGGAGACCTGCTGCCACCCACCCCAAAGGGCGCGCAGAGGAGTGCCAGCATCAGCGCAGCAGGGTTAAGGCGGCTCCCTGCCCGCGTTTCCCTCCGCTGCCAGAAGCAGCCAAAATGTCCGTGTGTGTGTGTGTGTGTGTGTGTGTGTCCACACGTTGCCCCCCCCCACCCACAAGCGCTGACTCTGCAGCTACCATTGGCTGGGAACTGCGGCCAGTGGGAGCTGCAGGGCGGCGTCTGCAAGCAGTGGCACACAGAGACCCCCTGGGGTCCCGCTAGGAGCTGGTGCCCGAGGGGTGTGGGTCACTTTGGGAACCGCGCCTTCCAAGGTAAGCACTGCCCCCTGACCCCTCCCACACCTCACACCCCTGCCCCAGCCCAGAGCCTGCACCCAAGCTCCCTCTCAGAGCCCAATCCCCTGCCCCGGCCCCCAATCAAGGTACCTCACTTTATTTTCATTTACTTCCTATTACTTATAATATAGGAGGAGGATGAAGAAAAAAGAATGAAAAAGGGAGGGAGGAAGAGAAGAGAGAATGTTCTTTTTCTTGGCTGGGTTCCTAGGGGGAGAGGAGGCAAAAATGAAGCTGTACACAGGGCCCCACTAACTCTAAATCTGCCACTTACTTCAGCCAGGGCCGGCTCCAGGCACCAGGCTCCCAAGCACATGCCTGGGGCAGCACCTGGTAAGGGGCGGCGGGGGGAGTGCGGCGTGGCATTCCGCGGGGGGGGGCGCTCCGGCGGCGCGGCGCTCGGCGGCGGCGCTCCGGGGGGGGGGGGTCCGGCAGCGCTCGGCGGGGGGCGGCACGGCGCTCGGTGGGGGGCCTCAGGGGGCGGCGCTTTTTTTTGCTGCTTGGGGCAGCAAATAAGCTAGAGCCGGCCCTGCTTCAGCCCTGACCCAGAAGGCACCACCTCTGGGAAGAGTTCAGCCTTGGTGTCTACGTTAGGCTTTTTATCCCAAAGGTTTCCCCGCTGTCACTACCACTGGTGGGGGTGTGCTGCTGTGGACAAGTGCCTGCTGCCCCCCTTCCTTATCATTATAAGCACCATGTCTAACCCTGTATGCCTGCATGACGATGCTGAGACGATCAGCGCAGATCTGGTCTACACTAGCATTCCCATCACTATTACTACCAGCAGGGCTGAGCTGGTGGCAACAACTGGGAAGTTTTAGAGAAATAAGCCACGGCCCACATGTACTACATATTTAGTTCTTGGCCAATTAATAACTGTGGTGGTGTTTAATATGACAATGACAACATGTGTTCAGTAGAAACTGGACTGAAGCCACCAACTTGTTTCATATAAGTCAAACAGCTGTCAGATGCCAACAACATTCCTCTCTATTTTATCATCATCATCAAGCTTACTGCACCCAAACCACGTTAGGCACCTTATCACAGAGAATACAACAGTGCCCCTTGTCCTAAGGAATTTACAGTTCAATTTCAATCTTGACACAACAAATGGGAGGAGGGTTGGTGGAGGAATAATGGGGCAAGATCAATCAAGTAATGGGCTAGAAAAATCAGGGAGCATAAGTCAGCAAAGCTCAGTTGAAGTCATACCATCATTTGAAGATCTGGTACTATGCAGCTACTTAGCAAGGGATAATGGTGAACATTTTAAAATTAAAAATAAATATCAATAAGGTAAATGCAAGTACCTTTTGGGGTGATAGTTACAAAAAATGACAACAGAAGTGGTCCTTATGGCGGGATTTGAACAAAGAGGTTAGTGGCCTATGCTATCAGAACAGAGTTTGTGCCAGATTGACAATATCCTGTACAAACCTTACAGAATTAAAGAGAAGTTACTGAATTAAGGTTAATATCTTTGGGGTCGATTGTATAAAGATGCAGTTGTGTATGTGTTTTTTGTGGAATTGTATGTAACTTCCTCCAGAGACTGCATTAGTCAGTCTCCAAAAAAACATTAGGAACATCAAAGAACTTTTGGCGCCAACATCTCTGAAATGGATTTCCTAGTAATTCTCTCCTCCAAAGTCAACCTTTTGAAGCTACGTCCTGGGAAGAGGCCCATTGTCTCCTAATTACCAGCTCCTGAAAACTTCAGATCAAAGACCCCAACCATATAAAGGCTGGGCTAAATGGTTCATGAGGATGCTTGTTCTGAGCGGAGACACCTTGGGGGGTCTGAAGGACTCCCTGCCAGAACCCATGTTGGAGACAACTGGGGGAAGGAGGCAATCTCTGGTAAGATCGTTAGCATGCGTGTAGGTTCTTTTGTTGTTTTTAAAATGTTTTCTCTGTAGTGCTCATACCCTAAGAATAAATAGGCTTGCATAGAAAGTGCTGTGTGGTAACTAATAACTATGGCAACTGCCACAGTTATCAGTCTCTGAAGACAGAGCAAGCAGGTCTGCTTAGGCAGACTGTCTTTTGATGGGAACACTGCAATGAAGACAGGGAACTGTTCATCTTGGGAATATTCCAGTCAGGAGAGTGGGAGATGTAGGTCTCCACCTAAGAAAGACAAAGACTAGGGAGCTAGAAACCTGAGAGCAAGTGTCCTCACTCAATCACTAAGGGGAAATACAGGTGCAGATGCCTGAACTATGACCGAGCTCTCTACAAGTCACAGGCAAGAGATCTTTATTGAGTATGCTGGGTGGCCAGTACATGCTAAAGTCTCAAGTACTGGCAACCTGGGCCCAGCTTGCGCTCTGCATTATCCACAAAGCCTTCCTGAAACCTGGCCTCTTCCCATTTCCATACTGCACTGGGGTGGAATATA
Source organism: Trachemys scripta elegans (assembly GCF_013100865.1). Classification (NCBI taxonomy): domain Eukaryota; kingdom Metazoa; phylum Chordata; order Testudines; family Emydidae; genus Trachemys; species Trachemys scripta. The sequence continues at coordinate 90,807,041 of NC_048305.1, forward strand.
GTGCTGTGCAGGTTCGGATTTCTAATTAGGCACATGCCGGCATTCTAGGGCGCCTAAAAATTCTAAGTTTGCTGCTCCCGGGTCCCAGCAGAGAGCAGGGCCGGCTGAGGGTGGGGGACAGTGCCATGCAGTCCTGCTGGAGCGCTCCTGCCAGCAAGGAAGGTGAAGCAGCCCCCTGTGGCAGGGGAAAAGCTCAGCAGTCTAACGCAGGGGGCCCTGCCGGGCAAGTGGGTCCAGGGAGCCTGGCCTGGGCAAGCCCTGCTCCTGCTCCAGCCTGGCTGATCATGATCCCTGACCAGCCCTGGCCACGCTATCAGCTCAGCCTGGCAGACAGTCACTTCCCAGTGGGACCGGTGCGTTCAGCCAGAGGACAGGGTGTGGGAGAGTGGGTCTCTAGGGAGGCAGTAGGGGGAGCTCTGGGGAGTGAAGGGGTCGGGGGAGGTCTATGTGTTGGGGTGCTGGGCAGTGGGAGAGGTCTAGACAGGGCAGGGGGAAGTTGTGGGTGGTGGGACTGTGCAGCGGGGCAACTAAAAGTTAAAGAAGTGGTGGGGTACCCCTACTGCCCACTGTGATTCGGCGCTCTGAGCTGCCACAGGTATTGGGGGTACCCCGCAGCTTCCGGCCACCTTGGGGGCTCTGTGCCACCATGGGCAGACCCTGCAGCTTCCGGGCAGACGGGCCCCCAAGCCGCCGCAGGTGGCATGGGACCCTGGAGCTCGGAGCCCCTGTGGGCATGGGGGCGGGGAGCTTGGAGCCAGGGCCCCCACAGCTGCCCAGCCACCGTGGATGCCTAGGGGCATGCAAGGTGTAAATCCGGCCCTGGTGCTGTGCATGATTAAACAGCTAATGTTACGCTATAATTTGGGACTAAGGATAGAAAACATCTTGCAGTTTAAACTGCAGGCATAACATCAGTACACAGAATTTACCTGCTTTGGAATTTGTCCAAAACAAGGGTTAATATTAGCAATTGCTAATAACTTGAAGATTTTTACCTGCTCTGAAGGACCATTGACCATTTCAAGGAACAGTGTCCTCGTGAGCCACCAGTACTGTGAACTCATTCTGTACACCGCTGGCAATCCTAGCCTTCCAGCGACATACCTTAGATATTCCTAGTCCTGGTGGCTTATGAGACACTGGACTTTAAATTCACATCATTTGGATCATTGTTCTGCCTTTCCACACAACGCACCCTTCAGTTCCCACTTAATTGGAAGAGCTGTTAGAGCTAGAACCAACATTCTACACCATCTCAGAGCACTCATCTGAGTTTTCAAATATTAATCTAAAGCAGTACTATAATGCTGGGGGTTCGTGACGATACCAGCAAATAAAAGTCAGCCTGCAGATGAAGTGAGGGGGGGAAAAAAAAGCAACGAAATGATTTGATGGGCCAGATTTTAAGCCGAGGGCATCCTCATTTATCAATTCATCTCCACAGTGGTCTGTGGCTCAGAATGCAGATTACCCACATCCTGTATTTCTTGGTTCCATTGCCTAACTGGAGACAAGCAGGATTTGCTCCCGTGTGATCGTTCTTGGTTTTATTTTTTAATCAATGAACAATTGTTCAGTGTTTACTATCTCTACTTACTAAAGGTTGAGCTGCTCATTTCAGTGTTTTGAGGGTGACAGAGCTGAGAAGTAACCCCCACACACACCCCAAAGACCACACAATCATTAAATTCCTTGTGACAGTGCACCAGGGAATATCAGTACATACCCCTCTAGGATGCATTCAGAAAGAGAGCCCTATGCTCACTTTGCATACAGATCTGTGCAGAGGTAAGACAAGTTTTCACCACATCACGATGGAGCTGCTAAGACTGGAAAGTACCCAATGGTAAGTGAAACTGTATTGAATAGGAAATACCAACTTCACCGGTTTGCTCTGTACTTACTAGCTGGCTGAGCTCATGGTACACACCAGTTGGCACAGACACCAATATGTTTTCCTCCACTCAGTAGAGAAAATTGATCTTCAACGTATTGTTGAATTCTACAGGTACAGATGGTCTGCAGAATAGCTATAAGGCAGAAATAATCCCTCTCATTTCTAACACATCACCTGGGGGATGCTAGCAGCTGAAAGGCAGGTCTGTTGGAAGAACACCTCTGAAAGTACTGGAGAATGTGATATACTGCAGCATATTTTGTTAGGCCACTTGATGCAAAACGCCCAAGAAAACAGCAATGACAGAAGTAGTCTGTGGATATCCTTTGGGTGGGACATAAAAATAGCTACTGAAAATACCATACTACTTAGCTAAAACTCTAAAAGAATGCTCAGAATAGCAGATGCTGGAGAAGAGAAATGGGATATATATAGTCTTATCATAAACACAAAGATATCGGAGTCAGATCTTCAGCCCATGAAAACTGGTCATTTCAGTAGTACCAAATTGCTTTATTGCGGTCTGCCTTTTTACTGTCCTCTGCTTTTTATGGTCCTCTTTGCACACCCGGAAAAGAGAACGAGCAATTTCTGACTTTCTCCACTGAAAAAATATACATTGGTTTCTCCTCTGGTGGGCCAGATCCTTGACTTATGTAAATCAATCATGACACTGCAGCAGCAACACAGAGTAATGCTTTCAGATCAGAACTGAGACAATGCAACAGCATCTCTGGGCTCCTAAACCTGAGTGAAATAGGTGAATTTTCATGCTCATGACACAAGGGAATTTAGGGGAAAGAAATGCAACCACATGACTTACTTCCCTCACATGCAATTCTGTCAGCACATCTGTCTGGATCAGGAGCTAATCCACCAGCTTGGCCTTTATCTTCAGCAATTGTCATAACAAAGCAGTGCCACATATGACACTGTGAAACAGCCTTTAAACAAAGAAAAAAATATTGTTTATTATTATTATTATTTAAACTAGACCAAAGTGCAGAGTCAGTTTTCTTTCTCCCTGTTAACAAAGTTCCTCCAAATCTAAGTTCATCTAGAAACAGATTCCAAAAAGCAATACTTAGAAGCTTTCAGCTCTGAAGAAGAGATTTGTAAATTCCAAAGATATATAAATAAAAGTTATAGAATAACTTTTCAAAGTTCTCAGGGTCTCCAGACACACAACTTTTGAGTTTCCTTATCCTCAGTAAGAGCCAAAATGCTCCTAAGATAGTCATAAATATATTATCATATCTCATATTCCAACATAAACATACACAGGAGTCTTAAGATAAATGCATCAACACATCACATAGAAGCAGTGACGCACTGACTTTTCTACCTATGCTACTCACATGGCCCCATAATACCTGAGCACCTGGCAATCTTTAGTGTCTTTACCCTCACATCCCAATTTCACAGATGGGGAACTGAGGCACAGAGAAGCTAGGTGACTTGCCCAAAGTCACCCAGGAAGCCCATGGCAGAGCAAGGACTTGAAACTGTGTCTCCTAAATCCTATGCTAATGCCCTAACCATTGTATGATCTTCCTTTCCTTCACTGGAGTTACACCAGAGATTAATTTGGCCCAGTAAATTTACTGGTGACCCTATCCTCCACCCCTTAATTGGGTACTGCCCTCCAGCATACCCCCTTGGGGCCCTTCTTGGTGGCCCAGCAGGGGCCCTACCCTCAGGATCCCCCTTGGGTTGTTTCAATCAATTATCCAAACTAGACTGGTTTAAAACACACACAAACCTTTCCTGGAGTCTACTTTAAATGCTTTCTATGGAATGTTTCAGAGTAGCAGCCATGTTAGTCTGTATCCGCAAAAAGAACAGGAGTACTTGTGGCACCTTAGAGACTAACACATTTATTTGAGCATAAGCTTTCGTGGGCTACAGCCCACTTCATCGGATGCATGCAGTGGAAAATACAGTAGGAAGATAGATATATAAACAGAGAAGATGAAACAATGGGTGTTACCATATACACTATAACGAGAGTGATCAGTTAAGGTGAGCTATTATCAGCAGAAGAGAAAAAGAACTGTTTGTAGTGGTAATGAAAATGGCCCATTTCCAGCAATTGACAAGAAGATATGAGGAACTGTGGGGGGCGGTAGAGGGTGGTAATAAGCATGGGGAAATAGTTTTATTTTGTGTAATGATCCCTCCACTCCCAGTCTTTGTTGAAGCCTAATTTAATGGTGTCCAATTTGCAAATTAATTCCAATTCAGCAGTCTCTCGTTGGAGTCTGTTTCTGAAGTTTTTTTGTTGTAATATTGCGACTTTGAGGTCTGTAATCGAGTGGCCAGGGAGATTGAAGTGTTCTCCAACTGGTTTTTGAATGTTATAATTCTTGACGTCTGATTTGTGTCCATTTATTCTTTTATGTAGAGACTGTCCGGTACAATGTATATGGCAGAGGGGCATTGCTGGCACATGATGGCATATATCACATTGGTAGATGTGCAGGTGAACGAGCCTCTGATAGTATGGCTGATGTGATTAGGTCCTATGATGGCGTCCCCTGAATAGATATGTGGACAGAGTGGGCAACGGGCTTTGTTGAAAGGATAGGTTCCTGGGTTAGTGTGCCCGGGGGGGTGGCGTTTTGGCGGGGCGGCGCCCGGGAGATGTTTCAGCAGCACAGCACTTGGGGGGGCGTTTCGGTGGCGTGGCACTCGGGAGGCTGTTTCCGTGGGGGGCGGAGACATATTTCCTCATGCTTATTTGCCCCCTCCCCCCCATTCCTCATATCTTCTTGTCAATTGCTGGAAATGGGCCATTTTCATTACCACTACAAACAGTTCTTTCTCTCTTCTGCTGATAATAGCTCACCTTAACTGATCACTCTCGTTATAGTGTATATGGTAACACGCATTGTTTCATCTTCTCTGTTTAGATATCTATCTTCCTACTGTATTTTCCACTGCATGCATCCGATGAAGTGGGCTGTAGCCCATGAAAGCTTATGCTCAAATAAATGTGTTAGTCTCTAAGGTGCCACAAGTACTCCTGTTCTTTCTATAGAATGTAACTCACTTCATTAGTTGCCCCAGTGCACCCCACTCTGGGTCCATATGAGATTCCTGGACAGCTTCCTTAACCCTGTTCAGGAAGCCCCCAGAGTCCCATTCCTGGAACCAGGGTTATATTTTATACATCTGTTCTTTCTTAGCCCTGGAGTTCCCAGTTCTCCTCAATGCTACAAGGTGTAACTTGGGCAGTCCCTTTGTATCTCTTAAATCAGCAGTCCTCAGCTCTCCTCCCTGAACTGTGATGTAACTTAAACCAGCAGTAGGGGTTTAACCAGATTCTTCCTCAGCTGGTCCCTTTTCCACAATCACTCTCAGGATCAGAGGACTCAGCAAGTAAACCTTTTCCTGCTGGAGGCTTCCCTGGTATGAGGCAACATATATGCTAGTTCCCCTTCTCATCCCCAATTGGCTGGGTGAGAGGGGATCATTGTCCCACCCACTCTGCAACACTCCTGGGCCCAGACCTTAAAGAAATAGTAACTGACTTTCTCTCAAACAGTGCATATTGCCAGGAGTGCTTCTACCCACCTGTATCTCTTATTTTCTAGGTCTTTGCATACATTAAATCTCCCAAAATCTTAAAGGGCTCTGCCATGTGATGGAGGTGGGCTGACCCTAGGCACCACCACCTTCAAGGGGCAGACTACCCCAGCATAGCCCCCTCTTGCTTTGTGCATTGTATTTTTTTTTGGGGGGGGGGGGAAAGAGAGACAGGGCTGGATGAACAGGGACACGGGTAAAAAGTCACTGGACCAAATTCATCTCTGGTGTAACACCACTGAAATGAATGGTGTTACATCACAGATGGGTTTGGCCCATTATATGCCTGTTTACCTATCATAGGCAAACGGGCATGGTCAAAAATAGTGTATTTTGCTAAATAAAAATTAATCAATGAAACTAACTACAATGGGGGGCAGGGTGTTAAATATTCTGCTTTCTGGCAAAAACATTCAAAATGAATTTTTCAAGAAGTTCCAGGGAGAGCTACCACCCCCTCGCGCACACATTTTCTCTCACTTTTTAACTCCCACCCTTTTATTGCAGTGAAACAAAGCTGGAGAAAATTAGGGAGAAAAGGGTTTTTCTTATTAAAACTAAACATGTTGACCAAAAATGTTTTGTGAACATTTTTATTCTGCTCAAAAACCCATTTTTCATTCAAAAAAATTGTATGAAATTTTTCTACCATCTCTGATTTGAACAGCACTGAACACATGCTGCCAGCGAGCTAATAACCTTCCACTTATCTGCTTCTTCATGAGATGAAAAGGTAGTAAGGGTACAGAGATTCATTCTAATTTTTATTTGGATGCAACTCCATTGACTTTCAGAAATACTCCTGATTTACACCAGAGATCAGAATCAGAGTCCAGAAATCTAGTTGGTTTCAAATCCATTACAAATGTCAACCACTTAACTAGTCTTAAATTACATTTATGTAAAAGCCCAATCAATTCTAAACTGATGGTATCAGTGATTTAAAGCACTTACAGCATACAAGACCACTCACCCTACTCTAATTTGCAGTGCTATAAAAGGAAGCATTCTAAACATTTATATTGTCTGAACAGCCTGAAGACAGCCTTATTTTGAGATTAACAGTGATGAAGGTGGTGCAGTTTGGCTTGTGACAACCTTAAAGATGACTTGCAAAAGAGGCTGGGGGAGGAGGGGAGGATGGATTTTGTACTGTTTTTCCTCCTTTAAGGAAGCCTGGGAGAAATAATTTGTCTCTTAAAATTTCTGCTGGATTTTTAATTTAGAAATACCAGGAATGTCAAATCTGGTTTTCCCTATTTTGTCAGAGGTCTTCCTGGAGGATTGGGCAAGGAGAATGTGTTTTAAACAAATGAGCTATTCTTCCAGCTGTTTATAGGCCATTCTACACTATAAATATGAAAGTATGCTTAGCCACAAATATATGTTGTGATACTCTTACAGAAAATCCTATAATATTGTATATCCCTGAATTGTATATATTATAAACATATAGAAAGAATAGCATTTTCTATTAAATTCTGTAGTTTCTTAGAATAATTTCTATAAAACCCTATTGGTTTCATTCCAATTATATTCCATAGAGCAAGATACAAATCCAGAAGGCACCAAAGACCTGAACAAAAGACCAAAGAGAGCCTATGGATAAAATTTTCAGAAGCACCTAAGTAATTTAGAAGCACAAGTCCCATTTTCAAAAGTGATTTAGGCACTTAGGCCCATATTCTCAAAGTATACAAGGGCCTAACTCCCATTGAAATCATTCTTAAAGGGCTTTGAGGATCTGGGCCTAAGTTTAATGGAAAGACTTGGGCTCCTAAGTCAATTTTTAAAATTGATGTGGGATCCTAAATCTGTTAGATGCTTTTGATAATTTTACCCTAGAATTCTAGGCATTGTTACACCTGGTCTCTCTTGGGCACTAGCTATACAGATAAATTCTAGTTGAAGCCCATTATGCATTCTTTCCATTGGAATAATATTCTGTTTTTGTCAGCAGTTCACCTTCCATTTGGCATTCAAAGCTCCTTTTTTGTACCTTCAGAGTTCAGGGGCAGATAGAAATATTTCCAGCTTCATCGGCTGTGTACTAGAAACAACCACTGACTGCAAAGTGTAAATAATAAGTCCAAATGTTAATAAGCACACAAGGCAACCTAGGAAGACTGGTCTCATCACCAACATGAAAAGTAATAGCAAAGATTGGCAGGAACAAAAGGATGAGCAATGAAAGCATCAGCAGTGCAGTCAGATGATACAGGAGTGAGTCTGACTATAGGAAGAGAGCTAAAGAAATGTGGTGTCATGGCCTTAACTGGAAACAGGAACTGAGTTCTAATTGTAAACCTTACAGAACATCTGTGGATTTGTGTGTCATAACATCTCTACCTCAGTTTCCCTACTAATAAAACTGGAATAATATTTCTGACCTGCTCTTCAGCAGTGTTGTGAGCATTAATTACACAATATTTGGAAAGTGCTTTCAACATGAAAAGCACTGTACAAATACTAATTATTATTTATATGATTTGAAAATGGAGGTAGACTAGTCAGTTTTACTATCTGGGCCTTTTTCATTAGGTAGCATAAGGCGGCAATCTTTAGGCTGCAAACCCTGTAGGGCTGTGTTTATAAGATGTGCCTGTGTTGAAAATGTTTCACTTACCCTTTTTCCCCTATCCCTTCCTAGCTTCTGGGAGAAATGGATTAATCCCAGGAGCTCAACGATTTTCCTTTCGCATGCAACCAAAGATATAGAAATCCTTGTTGGATCAAAGGTCTCCATAAGAGCTACAAGGCCTTGAGGAATCACACTTTTTTTTTTTTTTTTTTTTTTTTTTTTTTTAAGAGCACAGACTGAGTAGCATTGATTTAAAAGTTTCAGTCCCAGTGATGTCAGGCTGATATTTAACATGTGTACCAAGCAAAAGATTTCCCTCACTGCCACTGATTAAACTCCACACACCAGGGATTAATGTGGGGCATCTCTTATTGAAAACAAAACATATTTCTAATGGCCATAATCAGGAAATGAGGAAACATGCTCAGATGAAGCTGCACTTCAATAGAGGTATCATCAACAACACATTAATAGCATAGCACAGCATGTTGTTCAGCTTGTATAACTTGAAGATGGAGGTTGGGATGAAGATCCCAGGAGAAAGGGGGCATCCTCTCCCAGGGAACTTTTTGAAAATGCCCGCTTTGTGCAATATAGATTATTCTGAAGGTTAAAAACAAGTTATCAAAAGTTTTTATAAATCATTCCTGACAGTAACAAGCAATCAATATCAAAGAAGGAATAAACTCCATCAGGGCAGTGACATTATCCAATCTTCTCTTGAAGTGGAGGGTCAGGAGTCCCCTCTAACACATCAGTGATTGAAGTCAATACTGTCATGCCCATTTAAATGGATGGAGACTCTGGCCCTTTAAATGCATCATTGTAGAGTTCCCACACAGCAATAAAGAAAAGTGATCAAACTACAATAATGCTATATATCTAAGAAAACTATCAATAATATTTTTTAAAGGCGCAAAAGTGACGTTTTCTGACTCATTCTCACAGGTGGGAGGAAGGGTAGTTTTTAATAAGTATTCTTCATTATTTTCATAAGAATAAATGAGCACTGCAGAAAGTAAAACACTTACATATGGCTTGTAAATTGCAATTTACATAGCCTTAACTGTGCCAGAAATCAGTCATCTTCCTCCACCTTCTAGTTTAGGGCCTGGGGGAAAGTGAGGATTTAGTTGCCCAGGATAAAGATGAAGTTTGGTAAGAAGGTAAGGGAAGAAGCTCAAGGAAGAATGATGGAATGGAGAAGTGAATTCTGCGAATACTTGGCAAAGGGCTGATCACTGACAAAAACAAAACCACAAAAGTCACACCAGAAGATGTGGATGTGCTAATCTCACTAACTGACTTAAGTTGTGTCAGCTCATACAGATGGATAATAGCATACATATTTCTGTTTTTTTACCCTGGGAGTGAGTTTTTGGGCCTATTCTTGCATGCCTGGTCTCACACACGCAAGCTTATATTGAAACCAATGGGCATTTTGACTGCAAAAGGAACACTGAATTGGAACCTTACTTTGTGATAGATATGGAGAGGTGACTGCCATTGTTTGCAGCACAAAACATACAAGTAATAAATCCAATAGAGAAGTGATGTACGTAATTGGAGTATTAGATTCAGTATCTATTTTGTATTTTACAGTGGCAAATACATGAAGTGCTTAGTGGATCAAATATGGAACAAAGATCCAGGAAGTCAGAGTGGGAATAATTTATTTTAAAATATACATTTTCTATAATTTGATTCATTATTATTCCCAGACCTGGTCAGAATTTTTGAAATACTTTTTTTTCCAGTCAAAATTTGGCCTTTTTTCAAAAGCAGATTTTTTGGGAAAAAATCTCAATTTTTTTCAAATTTGTCAGTTACTAAATTATTTCATTGGAAATTTGTTTAATGAAAAAAAAAATAATATGTAACCTGCTGGTATTTCTAAGAAATGTTATCTTCCATTTCCGTTTCACTATATTGCCCCCATAGAACATCTGACTGGTCAGCTTAGGCACACGGTAGGTTTATTTTTTTTAAATGGTTCATTCATTTAAAATAAGTATTTTTAGTTGAAATATTCAGTGTTCAGAAACACAGAAAATTAAAACCAGGCCATTGCAAAACACAACAGGATGAAATACACTTTCAGATTTGTTGAAGTTTCCAGATTCTCTCCCCCAAACCAACTATTCCCCCCCCTCCCCAATCCAGCTCAAATTAATCATCTTGTAGAAAATTAGCAATAGTAAAAATGAGATAAGCCTTCGGAGGCCAAAGTAGATACAATATAAAGAATCAGAAAGGGTAGCCGTGTTAGTCTGTATCCACAAAAACAACGAGGGGACCAGTGGCATAAACTTTGTGGGTTGAACAAAGAAAGGAAAAAAAAACAAAAACAAAAAAAAAAAAAAAAAAAAACCACACACACCACCACTTCTTCAGATGCAACTGAAGAAGTAATTTTTTTACTCACAAAAGCTTATGCCCAAATAAATCTGTTAGTCTTTAAAGTGCCACTGGACTCCACAATATAAAAAGTTAATTTAAATTATTCTTACATCCCCCGGTGCCATTTACCATGAAGAATCACACCGTGATTACTAATTTAAGATCCATTCCTGTAAACACTTACTACCAGGCAAAGAAACTACTACTGCGGTATTTACAGGGTCGGTCCCTGAAATTGCGGCTCTGAAAACAGTGGACACACAACGCACCCCCGGTCACTCGGCTCTGAAATGGAGACAGCTGATTAACAACTGGTGAGGCCGGGGAGCACAGATTTTAAAGGGAATGAACTAGCACTTTCGGGGAGGTCAATAGAATGGGGAACAGCTTCACCTACATAATTCTTCATATTCTTAGATTTGAGGCTATCTTTAAGCACCCCAGCGATGGCAGACGCGGCTAAACATTGCTGGGACTTCGGGGGGGGGGGGGGCAGACGTTCAGTCCTCCGTCTGACATTTAGTTCTAGCTTGAACTTCTATCACCCCGCAAAAGCTCGAGCAAAGAACGAAGTCCGTGGCACGTATGAAACCTGATCTATTCATCTGTACCAAATCGATACTGGATGGGAATTCCAAGCTCTTAGGTCAGAGCACAGCCAGCAGGATTCCGCTTTCGGTAAAGCCCGTCCTTCCCTGCAACTGCCCCCACACACACTTTCTGGCAGTTACGTAGCCTTTTAACACAGCCTACTGCTCACGACAGCCGGGAACCGCCTGGTGATTGGGCTGCTGCAGCCGCTGGGTCCTACTGTTCAAAGGGTTCACGCCTGGAGCTGGGATTTTTGTACCACCCAAACTGTATTTGCTGGTTAGCCAAGAGAGGGGGCACTTCTACAATTCTGGATCCAATACAAAAGAATTCTGGCGGTGGGCACGGCAGGTTCATTCCTCTCACCCTGCTAAGGCCCAAATGTGGGAGGCATAACACTAAATTATTCCTGCAGGGAACTTCAAACCCTGTAGAATGTATTGTAGTGTAAACAACGCTTCTGGAAAGTCACCTTTATGATTATTTCACCAAATTTGTATAGCAACATCCATCAGAATTAGGGATATCTGAAAGGTAAGCCAGGGTGACTTGGTTTACTGAAAGACAGAAGTGTTTGTCTTGTACAGCAAAGCCAAACTTATTACACATCACAATTTTCTTTACAGAAGTTAAGGTGTGATCTACAATATGTGGGAATGTAGACCTACATTTTCAGTTATCCGCCATACTTCAATGCACCCAGGATTCAGAATCTTTGTGGAGAAGAAAAAATACATGCAAGTCAATCAGTAACATCTGAGATCAGAAAAAACTATATGCAGGGTAGCGTTTGAATCCACCTTAAACTGATGTCAGTCAGATGTTAAAACCTTTTCCTCCTTTTGTTGCGAAATAAACAAGGATGTTATGAGAAGACTTGTAATTAAATGTATTTAGCATAACTGATTAAATAGAGAGGAAGACAAACAGAATTAGAGCCCTGATACAGATAGAAATACAAATTCCCCTAATTTGGGGATTTAAAATATACAGTCAAAATTAGTTTGTTTGGGGGTTTTTTAAGATTGCAATAAAAGACACATAGGAATGATGTCAGAATTAAGTGCTTCTTAGTTCATGAACAGTATGGTTCCAATTAAAAATATATATATTGATTACTGGAATATAAAATATGACTGCTCCAATGTGCAGTGATGTTTCCCTTATAATTGAGTAATCTTCCAGTAATTCTTCTGCAATACAGTTATATAAAGGAAGTCTATTCTACAGAGTATACCTTTTAGTAGATTAAGGACTTTGGGTCATTTACAAAAGTAACAGATCAGAATCAAAGAGAGAAAGATGAGGCATGAGAAAGATATGTTACATTTATTATCAGTCAGATATATTTGGCATCCACTTTAGAGTAGTGAATCTTTGTCACTAAAGCATGTTCTGTTGAAATACTGGTACATAAAAGTGCTCTCTTTATATTTTATCACTACAGTCTGGTTAAACTAAAATAAATTACATGAAATTACCACCAAACTTGTTTAATGTTTGGAGTTACTGTAGCCCAAACCCCTGGGGTGCCAGTAGCGTGCCCAGTAGATGTTTCAGCAGAATATTGGTGGGTCCCAATATCCATTTAGATACATGGCTAAGGAAAAGGTTTTTACTACGTCTGGCAGGAAAGAGGAAAAGTTGCAAATGCTCTAGGTAGAGAGGCTTAAACAGTTACAGTTCAAGTGAGCAATAGTGGTTCCGTTTGGGTCTCTGGGGCAGTCCAATTGAGAGCCAAGGCTGTTCAGTCCTAATGCCTGGGATTTCCTCTCCAGTACAGTCTCTATTCCAGCAAATAAGCATTTGCAGGTTTCCAATCCAGGCTCAGTTAGTGGCTCTCATTGGGACCCCAGAGCACTGTCCATAAACTGTTGTTCCCCCATAAATCTCACACAGATCTGCACCCAGCTGTGATGTTCAGCAGTCACAGCCCATTCCACATGCGACTCTGTACACAGTTCCTGGGGCGTCTCTCCAGCTCCCTGCTGCCATGATGCTCCCTCTCCCAAATAGAGCCCAGCTACTTCTTGGTTCAGAATCAGGACCTTTCCCCTTACCTGGCCAGGGACATGGCTAATGGGAAATGTAGTTCCTGTTTAGCCAAGAGAAAGGGGGATGTACAGTGGAGTGCTGGGAGTTTTAAGTCCCCTGCTGTGGAGATCCATCACATTTGAAAGAAATCAGTCTTATCATGGCATCGGCTTTGGGCAGATCTTTCAAAATGTCACATATATGAACCAAGGAAACCAACACAAAAATAAACAGTAGTTTGTGGCTTCATGTAAGACTAGCAAAAACAAAAAACCAACAAAAAAACCATTTGATTAAACTGGGGCTTCAAGGTTTTCCTTATTCAAATGTATTACTTCCATGGATGCTGTTTAATCTAAGTATGAGATAGTTTGACCCTCCAACGAAGAGATTAATTAAAGTAAGAGGTATACTAAATTATCTCTTTGGGACACAAATGAACACACAACTTCCACTAATGTTAAGGAAACCTACGTGCCTAACTCTTGTGTAATGAGAGACAAAATAATACTCCTACAAGAGGATGCAAAACTACCATCCTGTGTATGCTAAAAATATGTTTAATTTGGAGTTGCAAAGATTATACAATTGAGAGACTATCTCACTCTCAGAAAGGTGAGAACTGAAGAACTGCTTATAGCTACTTATTTATAAGGTACACCAAAAGAAGCATGCACCATCAAACTTGGGGGGATATATAAGAGGGGACTACTAATGGACATTTCTTACATTCCTCTCTGGAGAATAGAAGATAATGGTGGCCCTGTCTTCCATTTAGAAATCCTAGTATTCCACCTCCATGAGCTTTCCCCCAAAATATAGACACGTTCTCCCCATTCAAAATGACCCTTTCCATGCGTAGTTTCCCGTGCCCATTTCTGAGATGTTCACTTTGCCACCCAGTCTAGTTCCCAATCCTACACATTTTTCCTAAGAGTTGCCATCCACCCTGCTCCCTTCAGGGTTCTGAGAGGCATCTTTTGCCCCATCTCCAATGGAGGGAGTGAAACATGGGTGTCTTCTTATAGCCTCATCCTGTCTCCCTAATCTAACTAGGGACTTCTCACTGGCTGATCTTTGGGATCCCAGTCCCTACCCCAATGAAGATGGAGGATATTGTAATTCCCTCAGTTTCTGTGAAGTGAGAGTAAAAGGGGTGTATGAACCTCACCTAGTCTGAGCCTCTCCCTTCAAGATGAAAAGAGGGTGGCCTTTTAAGATTAGCCCCGTCTCTCCCACAAGCCCCCACACATTATAGCAAAGTCTTGTGGGGGCTAACTTAAATGTGGCTCCAACAGTGAGCTGGGTCTACAGCATTCTCTGCTGCTGGTTCAAATCCCTACTGTTACACTCAACTCTGTGCTTGTTGAATTTGTTCTGATTTTCTTTAACAGCTGAGTTTTCAGGATTTGGGGATTGTTAGGAGTACAATGTTGGTCCTTCTCAGTCCTGGTCTCTAATGATAGTTTTTTTTTTCTTCAAAAGCTCAGATGTTATATTCTTCAGTTCCTTCAAGAGCTTTTTTCAGAAGCTCAGATATTACACAGAATCATAGAATCTCAGGGTTGGAAGGTAGGAGGTTCCTTCAAGAACTTTTGAATCAATCCATCTAGCCTGGGTGCTTTAGGCCATTTAATTTCTCATTATGCTCTTTGATATCCTTGATAAATCTATCTCTACTAGTGTCTACACTTCTGTAATTGTGAAAACAGCAACATTTCCTCATCATTGGCTATAGTAAAGACTTTATACTCATAGTTGTCCTCTATGTCACCTGGTGGTCTAGCAAATGCACAGACTTGCTTACAAGTTTGTTTTTTATTTACTTTTTTTTTGCTTTGTATCTTTGCATATTGATTTTTTAAATGTCACTTTATCCTCCATCTTACTTGTCAGAGTTTGTGTTTTATCCTATTAACACCTCTTGGGATGGTGAAAAAGGCCCAGATAGTAAAACACCACTTGGGATGTATTTCCATTTTTAAAATGGTCACTGGTTCTCCGTGTCCACTGAACGTAAGGCAATGGGGTTAAATCTGCAGCACCAGCAAGGGAGATTTAGGTTAAATATTAGGGGAAAACTATCTAACTAAAAGGATAGTTAAGTACTGGAATAGGCTTCTAAGAGAGGGTGTGGAATCCCCATCGCTGAAGGTTTTTAAGAACAGGTTGGACAAACACCTGTCGGGGTGGTCTGGGTTTATATGGTCCTGCCTCACTTCAGGTGGCTGGACTAGATGACCTCTCCAGGTCCCTTCCAGCCCTGCTTCCATAATTGTTATTAGTTAAGGCTATTTTGTAATAAGCTATTTTTAGCAACCTCTCTTTGTCAGATCTTCCTGTCCTGTTACCTTCAGACCTTTACCAACCCTCATTTTCCACCTCCCGTCTTTCCACCTTGAAGTAGGATGTCGCTGGAAGGCTCCCTGCCAGAGCATTTCAGGCTGAATTCTATGGAGTGACATATTGTTCATTAGTGACTCATTGGTGCACCTGATGAACCAGCCTCCTGTGCGGGAAATACTCAACCCTAGAGCTCAGAAATCTCCCGGCTCCTCTTGTGCGCTGCGGTGCAAGGCTCTTTGGTCTCTGGGGAACCAGTGGGGACCAGCCTTCCACCAGGGCAGCCCCCAGGCTGTGCTCAGTGCTGAAGCGCCCTGTCAGCCCTCGGCAATCGCCCGTGGGCTCCTTATAGCTGCTTCGGCGGCCTCTTGACCCGAAAGCCGGACAGCCAGGGGACCGCCACCTGCGGGAGTGGCCCGGCTGGGGCTCCGGGCTCCGCCCCTCCTCGCAGCGGGCGATCCTGGCGGGGGGTCCCTCCCCACAGGCTGAGCGTGGAGGCCGAGGGTCTTTCCCCGGCTGAAAGTGACAAGGGACGGGGGGGACAGGCGGAAAAGATCAGTCCACCTTAAGGCAGCGGGGACACGCCGTGCGCATGCGCAGGCCCCCACGGGACAGCCTGGGACTGAGGGGAACTGTCTGCGCCGAGCCAGGAGGAGACGAGGGTGCCGCGGAGCCAGCGCTGCTCGATCTTCCCCTCGCCTGCCTGACTCGCCTCGCGCGCCGACGTCCCCGGGGCGCCCCGCGCGCGCACAGGGAGCCCCTCGGGCCCGGGGCCATGCGGGGCAGCGAGTGAGCGAAGCGGGGCGGCCGGGCTCCCCCCTCACTCTCCCGTCGTCGCCGCCGCCGCCTGGAAGCCGCACGCGGAAGCGGTGAGTGAGCCCGGGACTCGGAGCGCGACTGAGGCCGGGCGCCCCCCGGGCCGCGCTCGCTGCCCCATGGCGCGGGCTGCCCCTGGGGGCCCAGGCAGGGCGGCGTAGGGGGGTTCCCAGGACAGAGCGAGCCTCCAGTTAGGGGTCCGCAGAGCGGGGGGCGCAGGAGTGGGGCTGCGCTGGGTGGCAGGGGGCTTTGGTGTGGCCTTGACTTTCAGCTGGGAGATCAAGAGTTAAATATCTCCCACTCCCTAAAAAAAAAGCTGCCTGTGCAATTTGGATTTTCACAGCCCAGCCAGAAGCGATATGGCTGACATCCTGTTTATATCATGCAAGCACATCCTGTGTTCTCCAGGCGGTTGTATTTGAGGCAAGCTTCCCCCCCACCCAACCTCTTAGTCGGGCTAGTTTTCACACATCCCAGTAACCAGAATGCAGCGAGAAGGATCAGACTTCGCCCCTGCCCCACTTCTGTGTGATATGCGTAAACATATAGGGATAATTAGTGCTGGATGTTCGGTACTTATTGCAGTTATTCGTCTTAATGCAGTTGATCTGGACTAGATGTGATACCTGCAGATGTGTACTTTAGGGAACATTGTGGGTGGTTGGAGGGGCAAGTAAGCTGTAACTTGTGCGAAATATTGACTTGGAAGACAAGCCATCGTAATAAGTGCAGGATGCATCGGAATAAGGAAGTATACAAGTTGCAACGTTAGGCATGAAGTAGGAAAAAGGAACTGTCCTTTGCAGAAAGGAATAGGTGTGGTCCAGGTAGAAGCTCACAAGGGGCTCAACGCTTGACTGACTGTAAAGGCACCCTAAAAAGTAACATTTAGTTGAGAAGTTTAGATAAGAATGCAACCTATTAAGGTCTATATCTCCAAACTCTTGTGGGCAGGAATCTTGGTAGTGTTGACAATACCCAAGTTTTCCCATCTCAGAGATGTTTACACCCTTCATACTCAGTTAATTTTCTGTTTGATGCCATGTGTATTGATGTTAGAAAAACCTGTTAAATTTGCTACTTCGTGTTACAGGTTGTGATAGTTGAAAGTGTTGAAATTCCATTTAAGAAAACAGTTTATCTCCTCAGCCCATAGGACCAATCAAATCATTACACTAAAGAGCAAAGTTATATCTTGCAGAAGTATCAGCATGGTTAGTGTCATTGGAAGATACAAAATAGTGCAATCTTGATAAGTGCTCCTTAGTACTAGGAAAGATGTGTAAAAAATGGCACCTTTTTGCTCACAAAACCTGTCCCTTGTGATACTCAGGGCTTGTCTACACTTGAAAGTTAATTTAGATTAGGTGAATTTATAGTGCAATAGCTGAATATTTTTTTAAAAGAATTTTTAAAAAATCTGTTAGCTGAAACAAAGCTATGAAAAAGATAAAAATGCCTGTTGATGCGAGCTGGAGTAGAATTTTACAAATGCAAGAATTTCTTGGTGGAGATGCACAAACCAGAAAGGACCCACATTAACTAATTTCAAGATCACAAGTCTTCCACAACTAATTACTCTTAGTTTTGGTTTGACCTATGCAGACTAAGGGCCAGATCTGGCAAATCCTATTACAAAATGTTTGCAGGATTGGGTCCTAGTTAGCATTGTCACTGCCAGTGTACCTTTTTTTGGTTAAAGAGAAGATGGTCTCTCCGGGCACTCTTCATAATCTCTATTTTATTGTGTATTTTAAAGACAGTAACTATAAAGTGTCTGAATTAGCTCTTTTTGGGCAAGCATTGAGACAGAATGGCTGAGTTGCCTAACTGGCACGTCATATCTGATCTTCAGCCGCATCCACGTACCTGCATCCCAAACATCTAACAGAATGAACTATCAATTTTAGCAGTATAAAGACTATAGTCAAGTTAGGAGGGGACTATTTTAAAAATACATGTACTAAGGGTCTAGTAGTAGACTATAGACGTAGAAAATGATTAATTGTAAAATATGTCAATCCCCATGCTTAAGTAGATGGGGATTAGAACAGAGACTACATAGCTGTCTTTCAATATGAAAAATGCTTAAACTCAGTCTGGTTACAAATAGCACCAATCTTATGAAGGTTTAAGCGTACATTAGAATCCTTTATTTGAAAAATTGGGTGTTTGGTTGTATCCTCCACATTTACAATGCCTGAAGAACTATTTCAAGGTATCTATAAGCTATGCAGGACTGAATCCCCTTATTACTCAATCTACAACCAAGAATTGGGTTTACACTGAGCTATGTATTACATTTCACCAGGTATTTTGACTGAGTTTTTCAACTTTTTTTGTAATTTTAACTCCAGAGGCTTGCTTGGACAAGTTACATTTTCTGTACAAGAGACTTCATACAGGCTCTTCTGTTTTGGGGCAAAATCAAAGTACAAGTTCCCTGACTCTGGCTGAGTACCATGACATATCTTAGATGCTGCTTAATCACTAGTGTACAATGTGCACTAAGTTCTATTGTGACCATATATGGGGAGTGGTAGGCACTTCCTCCACACACTTTTAAGTGTGCAGGAAATTGCACCTTGAGCTCAGTTTGTACTATATGGCAGGTGCCAATAAATACAAAGCAGATTACCTAGTCTGGAGCAGTACATTCATTCAAATAACTTTGGAAGATTAGAAAAAGAATTTATGGTTCTTGTGTCATAAACGAGATTAGACTGGTATCAAATGTGGAATATTAAAATATCATTTGCACACATATTCCCACAGTTTTTTTTTTTTTATTTTGCAAATGCCATCTACTTTCCAGTTGGGATTCACAATACTTGCAAGCAGGGTGGATTTGATTTAATGAAATTGATTTAAATCATGATTTAAATCACTAGTTAGGAAAACTCAATTTAATCATGAATTTCTACATAAAATTGCATTCTTGTTGGTTGTTACAACCTTAATACATATCTTCACAACTCAGAGATAGATGTAGGTTTCATTTTTAGAAGGTACACACTATACTTTTTTAAACGGTGTTTTATTTTGAAAACTTTTCAGATTAGTTTTACAGCTATATCAGAAAATGAATGATTGTTTGGTTATTTCATTTTAAAGCAGATATTTATGAAGTCATTGGGAGGTGAACTATCTTCAATTCAACAGGTTAATCATTAATTTTGGAGGATTTTCTTGCCATGCTGTATTAGGAGAACAACATAACCAGACAGACATTTAAATTAAAATTGGGGGGATAGCTCAGTGGTTAAAGCATTGGTCTGCTAGACCCAGCATTGTGAGTTCAATCCTTGAGGGGGCCACTTAGGGAGTTGGGGCAAAAAAATCAGTACTTGGTCCTGCTAGTGAAGGCAGGGGGCTGGACTTGATGACCTTTCAAGGTCCCTTCCAGTTCTAGGAGATAAAATTAATGGAGATATCCTATTTATAAATTGTTTTATTTAACTAAAACAACAACATTAAGTATTCTGGATTGTTTTCTTCAACAGCAAATATATAATATTTTAACAAAACAAGCATATGTCCCTCGCTTCTCACATTTACCTCCAGACTTGTTCTCCTTGTCCAGATCTATTCTGCCCCCAACAATCTTCTATTCATTGAACTTTTAGAGAGAGGTAAGGGATTGACTCTGTGTACACAAATTTGCAGAGGGACAATAGAGTTGAGGTCTGTTGTTTCTCACCTCTATATATTAAAAACATTTTTGCTGTTAACAAACATGTTACCTCTGGAGACACAAATCCACAGTTTGAGAACTGCAAAACTAAGCATCTCTGATGGTATCTTCTAGACTGAGCACTGAGTCCCATTGGGTAGTAGAAAGATTAATCTAAATAATCTATACAGAAGCCTGTGGAACCACTTAAGATTGGGTCCCTAATCTACGAACTATTGGAACTGATTTACAAAATTTTTCTTAAACATTACATGAATATATTGTCTCATACTATAGAATTAGAATTTATAATCCCTATTCCATGATGAGATATCTTTGAGCTATAATGTATCTTTAGATTGCTTTTTGAGGAAAAAAATTATAAAAAAATCCAATTTAAATAAAAAAAATCAATTTTTGATTTAAAAAAAATTCATTGATTTTTATCCACCCTGTTGCAAAGCATTTCATCTAATTCCAGTAAGAAGAATTTGCTAATCTTGTACAGAGCAAGTCCACAAACATCAGAGTTTTTGTTAGGAGGGTTTAGGGAAAAACAAACAAAAAAACCACAACACTTACTATACTGTGCTTAAATAATCAAAGTATTAAACAGTTTAAATTACTTACTGAAGAATATAAATGTGTTTAAAACTGGAAAGAATCTCTAATTTCATTAAATTTAAGAAATCTCAGTATTCAAAGAATAAGATATTAGTTACTTTTAAAGAGGATTCATATTAAAATATGGTTCTAAAAGACAATCTGATTCTGAAATTAGGAATATTAACAGATTTTTGGAACAGTTGAGTATTTCCAAATTAACTTGTTTATGGTCTTTATTAAAATAGTGCTAAAATGCAGGAAGTAAAAGCCACATCACATATATAATAGGAAAACAAACTTGTGTCTAAATTGCAAAATGAAAAACAAAGCCTTTATTGGGAATTTTTCTTGACATGTTATGAAAAGAGGTGACAGAACTTTGAAGTCAAACCAATCCTTGTTTTATTAGTCTCCTTATGTTTACTTCAGAAAGGTGAAATCCACAATAAGATTTCTAATACTCTTGTACTTTTACCATTGGAAGTATTTTCCACACAGCTAGGATGAATGAAAGTTACACAGGGTTCTTTATTGGTTGAGTGAAGATACTTATTGGGAAGGGTACTTTCACAAAGACTGTTTGTGCTGTGATCAACAGTAATTTGTAAAAGATATAGAAATGTTAGTGCATTTTATAGTGTTGCAAGCCAGTGCCTGGATCCCTCTCAAATCCATGTGCAGGCTTCCCCCTTCCTGTGTGGAAGTATAAGCCACCACCATAATACTCTCTTCAAGACCTTATAGGGAGATTCTGGAATCAGAGGTCTACACAGAGGGAAGAGTAGGAGGGATGCACATATCCCCCTACCTACCCTTTTAAGCTGTATTCTTTTTTCCTCAGAGCAATCCAAAGGGATTTCTGGATCACCATGCTGCCACAGTTTGGTGGCGATGCATGAAGGGTGCCATGGGTCAGATCCAGTGTTGAACCAAATCCTCTAGAATCCATGCAGGTCTTTGGGGATCTGCCAAGTTTGAGGGTGGGCTCTCCAGCTTATTGGTGATAGTATTACCTCCCCACCGCTTCCACAGAATCTTGGAGAAACTCCATAAGAGAGTCCTCAGACATCCTACCTCAGAGTTTATTCTGAATTTTTCTAAACAGCAAGGTGTTTAGATTATTTTGATAAGTGCAGGTAAAAAAATATACAGAGGGGCAAGAAATTTGTATCTTTAAGTAAGGATCAGAGTTTGATCGTACATCCAGCCTGAGCTGGAGAAGATAAACATATTTTACACTGAAAACATGACAAAATAGGTCTTAGCTTACTGGTATTCTTCATGAAGCCTAAAAAGCAGGTTTATAAACTAACTCTTTTAGTTTATAGAAGGAGCCTATACTGCAAAGTTTAGATGCTGATCTCAAAGGAGTTTGGACCCATGGTCTTGGTTCTGGCCCCATCTCTCATCTATTGGAAGTTAATGAACAGTTGGAAGCATATTTGCCCGTCAGTATTAAGGAGCTGTATGCATGTGGAGGAGAAGATAATCTTTTGAATGATAAATTGGCAGCATTTGAGCTTCTCTTCCCTTTCCTCTCCAAAAGTTGCAGTTCCTTACAGGAACAATATAAGCTTTAATGCAATAATAAAATCCTTGGTATATTCAGGATGTAAACACAACCATAAAATCTCTAGAGTACTCAGGATGCAGTTAAGATTTTTCAGGTCTGGGTAATAGCAAACAAACACTTGCTGCATTTATAGCAAAGTGCTTTCAGTGTTTTGAACATATGATTCAGACAGTTATAATGCTTTCTGCTTGCTCTGTTCAGCAATAAAGCTTTTTAAAGGGCTGAAGGATACCAAAAATCCATCTTACTAGGAGAATAGAACAAATAAAAGAAGAGGTATCTGAACCTCAAGAGGTAGGATTTTGAGAACTCAGGAGTAAAATAGTCCTAAAGTGACAAGATTTAAAAAAAACAAAAACAAAACAAACAAACCAACCAACCCCACACACACACTTATTTTTAAACTTGCTGTTACAATACCTACAATTATTAGACATGAAAAATTATTCCATTAAATTACTTTGTGGTTTTGACAGTAGTTTTTGTATGGTCACTTTCAACATTTCCTTTTGTTTGTCCATTTATATGAGTCTTTCACAGACTAGGAGAATTTTGTAGAATAACTAGGAAAGTGACAAAAAAAAAATCACAGATTGACAGGGTGTCTCATAGGCAGGTTTGCAGGAGGGAATTACTGGTTTTCAAGAGGACTGTGTCCCTCAGAGGCCAGATGGATTTCTAAGGAATTTATCAAGACATTCATTCCTTGCTTCTCATCAAAATCTCTGAGTGCTTTACAGAAGTTCACCAGATAAGTAAATGGTGTTTCACATAGCATGCTTTCTCTGATTGGTTAAGTAGGGTAGTAAGCTATCTAATAAATAACTAATAGAAAAAAAAATAGTAAGCTGGAAGAAATAATTGGAAGAACAAATTCCATTTAGAGCAATACAAAAATGAGACTTTTCATATCTTGCTTTTGTCATCCTCTTTATAGCTTGTTTTTGTCACAGTTGGCACTTGTCTGGATATTTTGGATGCCAACATTGACATGAATATACATCTCTTTATTCATAGGAGTTGTATCATAAGTAATCTGTTAACACTTGTTAATCTTTTTAATAGGTGTCTTTTGCTGGACTGTTCATTTTTCTGCAGATAAAATGGGGGAAAGGAAAGGGTGGGAAGTTATAGGATCGAGTTAACAGACAAAGTTCAAGTTATGCTGAACTAAGGGAGGAAGTGGTGGAATCTCCTTCCTTAGAGGTTTTTAAGATCAGGCTCGACAAAGCCCTGGCTGAGATGATTTAGTTGGGAATTGGTCCTGCTTTGAGCAGGGGGTTGGACTAGATGACCTCCTGAGGTCCCTTCCAACCCTGATGTTCTAAGAAGTGGTTGAGAAGTCAGTGACAACAAATGAGTGGGTACTGACTGCAGTTTTTTATTTGATAGGAACATATTTGAAACTGGCCCTTAGATTCAAAGGGAATGTTTACACAGGATCTGGTAACTCTAATGCCCATTGAAGGATAAGAACATTATATTTTCTTTCACCTAACTGGATATTAGTTTTTCCATGTTGATACGAGAGATGAGGATTTTTAGCAAAAGTGAGTAACAGAGAAGCCCCAGTGATCCAGAATAACAGGTCACAGTTCTAATCCAGCTGTACTGCTGCTGAGCGCCAAAAAATAGCAAGAACAGCCAAATGTTAACTAGGTGTTAAACAAGTAATACTCCATAGCAGGCTAACAAAACCGCAACAGGTACTGATAGTTGATAGCTTTGTGCTTTAAGTATTTGGAATCTTACTCACTTTAATGTGGTGATTTACTTAAAGGGGAGGGACGTGTCAGCTGTTGGACTTGGCTTGTCCAGTACTCAATGGTATGTCATACTGACATGTGTCTGGCTTCTGACCTATTTAAGTTAAATTTCTAACTAAGCTTAAGAATATGAACAGATGTAGTTCTGGTCTCCCTGAGTCTGCATACTGACTGAAACACCTGAAACAGGTGTATACTGCATCCTCTGCTTACCAATGGGGTGTTAATTCTTGGAGGGGGAGTCGAAAGACCTGTGTTCTGATCTTGGCTCTGCAACTTATCTGCTGTCTGACCTTGGGCAAGTCACTTCTCTGTGCCTGTTTCTCCTTGCATTCTGACTATCTGACAGGCCTTAGGCACCTTTCTCGTGTATTTGTTTCCAGTGGGAGCTAGGTGCTTGACCGTAATTGATGTTGAAAAGCTCCCACTGGGAGCTTTAACACTGGGAAGCTCTTAGGGGCAGGGACTGTCTAATACTATATTTTGGCCCTACCAATTTCACGTTCATAGAATTTTAAAAATAGTAAATTTCATTATTTCAGCTATTTAAATCTGAGATTTCAGTGTTGTAATTGTAGGGGTCCTGACCCAAAAAGGAATGGGTGGGGGTTTGCAAGGTTATTGTAGGGAGGGTTGCAGTACTGCTACCCTTACTTCTGCGCTGCTGCCTCCAGAGTTGAGCACCTGGCCAACAACTGCCGCTTTCCAGCTGCCCAGCTCTGAAGCAGCGAAGTAAGGGTGGCAATACTGCGACCCCCCCCATAAAACCATGTGACCCCCTTGCAACACCCTTTTGAGTCAGGACCCCCAATTTGAGAAATGCTAGTCTCCCCATGAAATCTGGTCCCTTCCCCATGAAATTTGTGTAGAATAGGGTAAAAAACAGATTTCATGGTCCGTGGTGCGTTTTTCATGGCCATTAATTTGGTAGAGCTCTATACATGTTTGTACAGTGTCTACTACAGTAGAACCCTGAACTGTTGTAGCCTCTAACAGCTACTGTTATACAAATGGATTAGTGACTCTGAACCCTAATGACAACTGAAGTATCACTACCTTTTCATTGTAGATCACTTTAGCAGAACCATTCTGAGAAATATTCTGAGAATGAATGGCATTTGGGATTGTAGAGGGTAGTACCAATTGTTCACCCATTGTGACAACTGGCATAGTAGGAATTTACAGGGAATTGAGATCTTTTATTAAAATTAGTTATTAGTGGTAGTCATTAATCATCATCCTCTATTAATCATCATCCAAATTGGTGAAAACTAACTTGCTAGTGTTCCAAGTGAAACTATATTTTTCGAACTGCGTCACTTTTATTAGCTGGAAATACTTAGAATGAACCCATACCCATTTCCACTGTAGCAAACAGGAAAACAATCTCTGTCCCACTGTAATTGTATTGTTTTTTGATTAATTCACATAGGATGAATCAGACTCATCCTCTTGCAAAAAAGGAATAGAAAGTTGATTTGTATTTTAATTTGAAATAAAAAAAAAAGTGCCCTTGCTACTGTGTGGTAATTCTTAAACAGTTAATATTTTAGATTCCTTGTGACACAGGTGCTGACTTTCAGCCCTCCCCCCACCCCCGAGGTACTCCACCTTGCTCCGCCCCCCCAGACCCCACCCTAGCCCCGCCTTTTCTTGCGCTTGCTCCTCCCCCACCCAGCCTTTTCCCACCCCAGCTCCACCCCCTCCTCTGAGCACACTCCCCCTTCGCTCTGCCTCTTCCCGTCCCTCCAGGAGGAGCGGGGGTGAGGGGGGGGGCAGAGAAGAGGAAGGAGCTGCTGAACAACTGATCTGGTGGGTGCTGAGTACCCACTAGTTTTTTTTTCTGTGTGTGCTCCAGCCTCGGAGCACTCACGGAGTCAGCGTCTATGCTTTGTTATCCTGAAACCTAACCTGAGCAGGTGATATAAGGATGCCTATAACAGCAGTGTACTTCCCAGCTCTCTTCTCCCACTACCTAAAACCAAGAGTTGGCGTGAGCTATTGGGTTGGTTGTGCTGATTTTCTCTCACACTAAAGTTCTCTGGCTAAGCTTATTTTATTTCACCTGTCTTGAGTTGGATACAGCAGAGTAGGATAGAAGGACTGAAACTAAATACCTCTACATAACCTTTGACGTTTCAGATCTGACAGCTGGGCTTCTTGGGATACATCTCGCTGCTGCAGGGTCCTGCTTGCTATCTAGCCTCAGAACCTGGGTCTGCGGACACAGGCTCACAGTATGGCACTAAAAATAGCTGTGTAGACATTTGGGTTTGGACTAGAGCTCAGGCTCTGAAGCCTAAGGAGGGGGATGGGCTTCAGCAGCCAAGCCCAAACCAAACATTTAAACACCTATTTTAGTGCTATAGCGTGAGCCTGAGTCTTGCTGCTGCGGGATACTGCTTGCCGTGTAGATAAACCCTCTGAGACTTGGAACTTGTCTATGCTTGAAATGCTACAGGGGCTCAGCTACAATGCTGCAGTGCTTGAGTGTAGACACTACGTCGGCATAGGTCATCCACCTCCCCGAGAGGCGGTAACTAAGTTGATGGACAAATTCTTCCATTAACCTAGTGCAGTCTGCATGGGGACTTGGGTCATTTTAACTACCTCGCGCCAGGTGTGGATTTTTCACACTCCTGAGTGTTGTAATTATGCCAACCTAATATTGGCAGTTCAATACTCAGTAGGTATCAAAGTTTTAAACAGTCTTGACTAAAAGATCTTTCTACTCGCTTAGTTTGTACTTTCTTGCCTGTTGGTCAGTTTCACTAGTTCCATAGTCACCAAAGGCCTTTTTCCTCCCCCCCACTAAGATTTTTCCACTGTGGCTACCTCCCATGCATGGTAACAACCACAGTGACAAGGTGGATGCTGTAGTGTTACAGTTGCCCTGAACTGTGACATCATAGCAATTTGGGGGAAACTGTAGGAAAATAATGTAGTGTTGCTAGAGAAAGCGTGTGTCAGGGCTTGCTTTAAAAAACAAAACAAAACAAAACAAAAACACCACTTTTTCTCTCCCTTTGCTTGTTACCTTTAAATGGTTATTCATAGCTTTTCAGCCAATTATGAATGTTATAATAATCATCTGTTTATAAAATTTGGTTGTGTGCTCAAGTGCAGGCCTGGAAATTATCATTTCAGTGTTTACTAACCAGAGGATTAAGATCCAAATCTTTCCCTTAACTCATCTTAATAAGTGATTGATAAATCTGTAGTTCTACAGCTTGTTGCATAACATGCCATGGTTACGTACTGTTACTTACTTTCCATAAAGGCATATATGGGACCATAGGTGAGAATTAAGACCATGTACACAAAATTGTTTCATTATTGACATTTGCTGCCTCAGTTTCTTCACGGCTAGTAATTCTAATTTTAAGTATCCTTCAGGGAAATAGTGATGTGGTGTTGGTACATCCTCCCGGATGGAACTTTTGAAAATCCATATCCAGTTTTGTCAATGTGGAACAAATGGATTTGTGATTGAAAAAGTCATTTGAGACAGATTTGACACTTTAAAATTTAACTTTTGTTTCCTTTGAGTTAGCTTGTCTTGATATTCAAACCTAGACTCTGTGCAGAGTTTGTAAGAAGGTGAAACTCACAGGACTAACTGGTTTAGTCTCACATTTTTAGAGACATTTTGCAGCACATAGAAACACAATAAAACTAAAATAGCAACTCAAGAACTTGGGCACCTGTATGATTCTAACAACTTGCTGTTGCTTGGCATCCATCAGTCACTTATGGCCAGTTTCCCCTTTTCAGCAGAGTTTAAGATCATACTGAAAACGTTTATTTGGACTAAGACATAGTTGTTTACTAGGCATTAGTCAGGTGCTTAAGCTAGATGTGTCCCCTTTTACGTGATGCTGGATTGCTTCATATTGAGGTCTGTTTGTTTGCACTGTTTGCTGTTTGCGCAGTGTTGCCAAGCCACATACGTGTCATGTAGCCACTTACACTGTAATAGTTTCTCTGGCATATGCCTTTACTCAAGCGGATTGCCTCTTACACGATGAGAAAAAGGAAAACTCAACCGTCAAATATATTTGAATCAGCTATGATTATAGGCAGGCATTTGTTCAATCCAAGTTATACATTTTGTACATGCTCCTTGTCTTTCATGTTTACTCAGGAAGTGGTAGAAATACTGAACTATGTCAGGAATGAGAGGCTATTTCAGCATTCTGTAGCTATGGCCTGCATTCCTTGTTCTTACCTAGGTGTCTAACTTTGCATTTGGTTGTATTAAAATGCATTTTTTTTTTTGCATGAGCCTTACTTATCAAGGTATGATTACCCTGTCCTCATTTACCATTCCACCAGTCTGTCATCTGCAAAGTTTTATCAGCAGTTTGTATATTTATTTCCCAATCACTGATGAAAGTGTTGAATAGCATCAGACCTAGTACCGCTCTCTGCAGAACCCCACTAGAAACACTCGTTCCATGATCGTTCCCGTGGACAACAACTTGTTCTCTAACTCTCACTCAACATATAAGCCTTCCCAACTTCTCCACTTTCTCTGTTGCATTTTTTGTCCTGGTATGGTGTCCTGAGGATTGTAGATGGAGTAACATAGGTATAAGCATTTGATTTTATTGTTAAAAATATACCTATGGTTCTAGAACTATAGCATGACACTTCTTCCCCTCCCTCCCTGTGATGAGGAGTTCCATTAGAGTGGTTTACATTCCTAATGGACTCAGATTCTTCTGATGTGATCTTATGACTTCATGGCCTTCATAACTAAATCTCTAAGACAAAAATCCCTGACTCCCGCAGACAAAGGATGGCTTAATTGCCTTTTATTTGACTTTTAAAAATTAAATATTGATTTTTTTTTTTAGAAAGTCTCTTAATATCTAAAAAAAATCTCGACACTAGAGGATACTCGAAGTTCACGTCTTCCAGAAAGTGCGGCTGTGGTCAGAAAAATGACACTAAAACCCAACATATTCCTATTCAACATCTCTCTGATCCCTGTTTGCCTTAGGGTCATATCTGTTTATTGACAAAGAGGAATTTTTGCTCCTGTTGCTACTGCTGAGCCAATACACTTAGAAAGAGGAAAATTCTGTTTTGGTTCATAGATCAATAAAATGCTCCTGTATATTCCAGTTAGTGAATCTGCTTGTGTTTATATACCAAGAGACAGTGGAACACAGTTTGACTTCTTTTGTTTTGGCAATTTGAAAAAAGTCTCTTGACAAAGCAAATTTGAACTTGGATGTCCTTTGAGAGGAATAAATATACTACTCTTGGGGGAATTCGGCACCACTGTGCAATGCAGAATTTTGCAGAAATTAATGTGCATGCAGAATTTCTCCCCCTGCCCCCTGCAGTGCAGGGGGGAAGGGAGAGGATGGTATCTGGGCAAGGCCCCCCTGCTCCAGCTGGGCTCTGGGGCGGGAGGGGAGGGTGCAGGTATCTGGACTGGGGGGCTGCTGTTGGGCTCTGGGGAGGGTTTTTCTTTTTGGGTGTATTGGTTTGGGGGTCACCATAGGTGGGCTCATGGGGGAGGGGTTACAGGTGTCTGGCCCACCCGGCTGGGCTCTGGTGGAGGAAGGGGACAGAGAAACAGTTAAAGAAACCCCTACAACAACCCAGTTCCTCTATACTCCTGGGGAAATGTGTGTGTCCGTATTGTTACGGACATACTTGCCGACAGCTATTTTGAAATAATGGAAGGTGGTGTGATTATGTAGTGTTATTTTGACAAAATTTGCAGAATTTTAAAATAGTGTGCAGAATTTTTAATTTTTTGGTGCAGAATGCTCCCAGGAGTAATATACACCACCATGATTTACACTGTAAGCTCTCTCATTCAGTTATCTTTGTTTTGCCTTCATGCTTGTCTGTAAGACATCTGGCACTATATGTGCAATTAAAATGGTTCCATAGCTATTTGACAATAAATACACAATGTATGACAGGGTGGTTAGAACAAGAAGGGGCAGGGGAGTTTATACACCTTTGCAGTGAACTTTACTGTGAAACAGAAAGGTAAATATTGAGTCTGTCCTGTCTCTTTAGTGATCAAATACAGCTACAACAGGGCTTCCCTCAGCTAAAGGTGTGGCTTGCTTTAGCTAAGTTCTAAAGAAGTGGAGGAATCCCTATACAGTACTTTTCATCAGCTCCAGTCCTCTTCCTAAAGATCCTTCCTCATTACTACACTTGGTCCTGGGCTAAATACAGAAGTTGCACTGGTTTAGCTAAAGGTGTTGTTTTGCACTGATTTAGCTAACTATGCAAACTTTGTGTGGACATTTACATCACGTAAGTCTAGTTTTCAGAACAAGGCAAGTTGAACTGATGTATGCTAGCTTTAAACAGATGTACACGTCCATACAAAGTTGCATTGCATTTAGCTAAATAGCTGCAAAACCATGACTTAAATTAATCTGGCATTTCTTTATATAGACAAGACTGCAACCCTCTAACTCTGTGTGCTTAGGCAGAACTGGTTCCACAAAGCTAACCCCGCCCTACTAACTGGTAAAGCTCTTCACACAGGTGCAGTACTTGTGGTCTTCCCTCTCACAAAATGGTGTGTTAATCCCTTCCCTGACAGCCTGTTGACAGGATCTCCCTTCATAGGGATAGCATGACATAGAATTCTTAAATTTTCCTCTGGTAAATATTTTACATTTATGTGCAGCCAGGCTGTTATTAGGACTTCTTCATCCCTTATGCATAGGGTCCTGCCAAATTCATGGTCCATTTGATCAGTTTCACAGCCAGAGGGTTTTAAAATTGGTTAACTTCACATTTTCAGCAGTTTACATCTAAAATTTCAGGGTGTTGTATCCAGGAGGGATCCCAACCCAAAAAGTACCTGGAAGTGGGTCTGATCTCTCTCTTCTCCCCCCCCCCCACCATGCAAGTCTTTTCTGATGTTTAATTGAAGTAGGTTAGTGTGTTTGAAAAGGAATTAAAAAGAAATTTTTTTTTGCTCTCTTCTGGGAAAAGAATTAAGAGGAAATAGGTTTGCTAGGCACTTGGAATCAGATTTTTACAGGTATTTAGGTGTTGCTCAGCTCAGTATTGCAAGGCATAAATGATTTAGCAGTCTAAGTCCCATTTTCAAATGATACAGGCATTTAGGGGCTTATGTGCTATTGGCGTTCAATAAGACATTGGAGCTGAACTGCCTAATTTACTTTTTAAAATGGACCTGTTACCTTATATTTGCTTCACAGTCCATGTGTAATTTGTTAGCAACATTACTAGTTTGGACCAGTATGATCTTATTTTTAGAAAACCCTAAAGCATAGCCCATCATGTTACCAGAACTAACTAGCAAGCTCCTCCCTCCATTTAAAACTATTAATTGCCCATACAGTTTGAAGCATGGGCAGAAGATCATTACTGATTTTACAGAATTGGTTGGTAAACTAGATGTAGTTTAAAGAAACTTTTAAGATTTGGCCCCCTTTTTGATAAGACTTAAAAAATTAACAAGGAGCCACAACTATATGCATTAGTTGCTTTTCAGAACATATAATTGAGTTGTTCGGGACCAGCAAATATCCCTGCAGACAAATTGCAGTGTCAGATAGGATTTTGGTGTAACTTCACAAGTTTAAGGCACAAGCCCTACACTATCTGTGAATGATCCCTAACTGGCCTGTGAGTATACTGAAAATATACACATTTATACTCTCTTGAAAGTTTAAAAGACTGAGGGTTTTGCATTTTTGTTACCTTAATTTTGTCTTAACTGGCTTTCCAAAGTTATGCAAATCCTCACTCATACTGAAAAAGCAAGGGTTTGTTTAATGAAAATATATGAGACAGTTCAGACTATGGCCCCAGTTCTGTAAACACGCATATGAATAATTTTGCTCCTGTTGATTTCAGTGAAACTACTCATTGAGTACATATTCACATAAGATTGCAGGACTAAATGAGCCAAACATAGGCTCAGTGAGATAAGTTTAAGAAAAAGCTAAGTACTGGTAGAACTTAATTGCATAGACTTACCTTACAAAGATGGTTTATGTTGTAGTGCACATCTGTGGAACAAAGTACTGTACAGGGAAACCTCATTATAAGAGTTTGTAACTTTAATTTGTATGCCTGTTGGAGAGGACAAATACCCTTTTATAAAAGCTATTTAGGGATCAGGCAGCCTACATGATTTTCCACTCTTAAAGCTCCCTTAATCACCTTCTCCCCCGCCCCATAATTGGGGAGGAGTTGTAAGAAGACTTTTAAGGCCTTTTATATGGTGATACATTTTTATTAAGAATTTGGCCTGATTGGAAATACTTATAGGAACATTGGCATTCTTTAAAATCTAAAAGGTGATTTTCATGATACCATTTTTAGAGACTCTGCGTTGATTGTGGTTCACTGATTTGCATATCAAGTTTTCTTAGTTTACAGGTAAAAGGAGGTCTCTTTCTAACTGCTAGATCTGCAAATAACCGCATTCAGCCCCACAACCTGTGATCTGAAAAATAAATGATCCTTTTTTCTTCATGCATAGTTGTTAGTAATAAAGGAAAAAAGTGGCAAAGCCAGATTAAGTTCTCAGTACACCTGGGCTGTCCTGGTTTCTTCCAATTATATTCTGTTATAGAAACACAATCCCTATAAAAGCCAATAGCACTACACAGGTGTAAATGAAGCATAATTTGGCCCCCAGAACTTTTTTTTATTGGTGATGTGAAAGGAGAAGAGAATCTAGCTTGACTCTCAGATCATAGGGTAGTATTTGTATAGAGGATAACTAGAAATAAGATTTTAACTTTGTACACTAAGCAAATTTGATATAGATGTAATTAAAGCACAACTAAATAGGACCTCAAAATACTATTTGTATTCACTTTTCAAGATAGAATTGTATTTAGTTCGGATAATTGAGCCCTTATTCTTGTAACTGGATATGTAGACAGGCCCTTTTAAGAAAAGCAAAGAATTTTATGTTTGATTCAACATCTAGGCCAAAGGGGAAACTAGTAGTAGTAAGGAATATCATGTTTTCTGGATATTTGCTACTTTTTCTCTTCTTCAGTCTGGATAAAGAAGGCTTGGAAGGAGTTGTGTTGTTCTGTTTTTTTCCTGCTTTGTTGTTGTTGTTGTTGTTGAAGTGCTCCTGGAAGAACTAGAGAAATTCAGTGGGAGTTTCTTAGGCCTTGGCTACACTGGTGCTGTACAGTGCTGCAACTTGCTGCGCTCAGGGGTGTGAAAACGCCCCCCCTCTCCCCGAGCGCAGTGAGTGCAGTGCTGTGAAGCGCGAGTGTAATCAGAGCCTGCAGTGCTGCACGCTCGCTCGCAGCGCTGCAAGCTACTCCCCTTGGAAAGTCGGCGCGACTACACTCGCGCTTCACAGCGCTGCCACAGCAGCACTCCCACAGCAGCGCTGTGAATTCCCGAATGCAGCCAAGGCCTAAGTCCTTAGGTGGACAGGTAGGGGGTTGAGTCTTTCACAAAGAAAAATTTTCTCCTGTGTGTGAGTTAGTTAATTAGATGTTAACAAAAGCTAATAAAAAAACTAAGTTTTAAACAGTCTGATTAAACTTTGTTCCTGTCTTATTTGCCATGGTTTCAGTGTCTTGATGTCACAATCCATTAGTTTGAGCTCTTCAGCCGAAAAAAAAAAAAGCCTACATTTTTCATGTGTTTAAAACAAAATAAGGCAAGCCTTTAAATACATTATAGAGAAGAAAAAGAGTGCAGAGAATTTTTTCATTGAAGGTCATCTTAAATCTTTGAAGGTATCTATCTAGGTTCTTATACAGCATTAATCACAGTGGTATTTAAACAGGTCACAAAATAAAGTGTATGCATAAAGATATATTTTTCTCTCATCCCTTCAGGGATTGGACTTTCTGTGTGTGTGTGTGTGGTATTATGGGAAAAGTTTTGCATTTTTCTCAACTCTGGGTATTTTTGTTATCCATTCAAATGGTTTTTTGAATGCCTTTTATTTTGTCAAATCCGATCCCTAGCTTTCTCCTCTAGGCTCTTAGGGCTAGATCTTCAAAATAACGAGGAGTCTGGTGGCACCTTAAAACCTAACAGATTTATTTGGGCATAAGCTTTTGTGGGTAAAAAACCCCACTTCTTCAGATGCATGGAGTGAAAATTACATGCCCAGATAAATCTGTTAGTCTTTAAGGTGCCACCGGAATCCTCGTTGTTTTTTGTGGATACAGACTAACACAGCTACCCCTCTGATATTTATCTTCAAAATAGATAGTTACATTGTATTCTGGACTCTGTTGTCAGATTTTCAAAAAATCTCAGGTGTTGGGCTCTTGAAAATCTGGCCCACAGCTCTTTTGAAATAAAGTCTGGAATGAGATCTTCACTCCTGCTTTGGATACTTTATGCTGAGAAGGGTTGAAGCTGTACAAGAGGCCCAAAATATTCTGATTCCAGGTAGGTGAGGATTCCATTGCTACAGAAGCTGTGAAAGACAACAGTAATGTTGTCCTCAGAGGACCCCTGCTAACCTCACATAGAAGGAATGTTCGGGGATGGGGTGGGACTAGGAGAGGAGCGGTTTGTTGGGGTGGGCCTCAGCAGTGCCTGGATTCTGGGCATTGCTGCAGCCCATAGGACAGCCTGGAAAGCTGTCTTAATTTAGATAGGTTTCAGAGTAACAGCCGTGTTAGTCTGTATCCGCAAAAAGAAGAACAGGAGTACTTGTGGCACCTTAGAAACTAACAAATTTATTAGAGCATAAGCTTTCGTGGACTACAGCCCACTTCTTCGGATGCATATAGAATGGAACATATATTGAGGAGCTATATATACACACATACAGAGAGCATAAACAGGTGGGAGTTGTCTTACCAACTCTGAGAGGCCAATTAATTAAGAGAAAAAAAACTTTTGAAGTGATAATCAAGCTAGCCCAGTACAGACAGTTTGATAATAAGTGTGAGATTACTTACAAGGGGAGATAGTCAATGTTTGTAATGGCTCAGCCATTCCCAGTCCTATTCAAACCGGAGTTGATTGTGTCTAGTTTGCATATCAATTCTAGCTCAGCAGTCTCTCTTTGGAGTCTGTTTTTGAAGTTTTTCTGTTGTAATATAGCCACCCGCAGGTCTGTCACTGAATGACCAGACAGGTTAA
This sequence comes from Trachemys scripta elegans, assembly GCF_013100865.1. NCBI lineage: Eukaryota > Metazoa > Chordata > Testudines > Emydidae > Trachemys > Trachemys scripta. The sequence goes on from NC_048305.1 coordinate 90,842,015, forward strand.
GTGTTCTCCCACTGGTTTTTGAGTATTTTGATTCCTGATGTCAGATTTGTGTCCATTAATTCTTTTGCGTAGAGACTGTCCGGTTTGGCCAATGTACATGGCAGAGGGGCATTGCTGGCACATGATGGCATATATCACATTGGTAGATGTGCAGGTGAACGAGCCCCTGATGGTATGGCTGATGTGATTAGGTCCTATGATGATGTCACTTGAATAGATATGTGGACAGAGTTGGCATCGGGGTTTGTTACAAGGATAGGTTATCTATCTCCCCTTGTAAGTACTCTCACACTTATTATCAAACTGTCTGTACTGGGCTAGCTTGATTATCACTTCAAAAGTTTTTTTTCTCTTAATTAATTGGCCTCTCAGAGTTGGTAAGACAACTCCCACCTGTTTATGCTCTCTGTATGTGTGTATATATATCTCCTCAATATATGTTCCATTCTATATGCATCCGAAGAAGTGGGCTGTAGTCCACGAAAGCTTATGCTCTAATAAATTTGTTAGTCTCTAAGGTGCCACAAGTACTCCTGTTCTTCTTAATTTAGAGAGGCCCTCAGTGCTGGTTAAGTTACATGTGGGGTCTCTCCAGTCCCAGCCCAGATCAGGATGCAAAGTAGCGTAAAATGACAATGGGCCGCCAAGCCTGCCACTAGGTTGTGAGTTCTGCCTTTCTTTAGAGATGCTGCACAGAATTTCATCGCAGCTTTGGTGCCCACTAAGACCAGGTGCTGTGAACATGATTGCAGTGTGATGAAACAGGACTGACAGGTAGAGGACTGCTGACTACTGCATTACATGTCCTACATGTGGCTTACTAGCTAGAGCACTAGACTGGGATTCAGGACCTAGAGAGCTGAGTGCAAACTTTTGTTAATTTCCCTTCTAAAAAAGGGAAGAAATCTGTTTTACATGTAGTCAGAAGAGTATTGTATAGAGAAATATAGTTAGATTTTTTTTCCGTTTGAGCGTGCGAACTTGGAGATTAGATTTAACTATTGCATGTGCACGCAGACCACATGCTTGAAAAAAAATTATGTTCTTACTGTTCTGAAACTTCAATGCATGTGCAGCCAATCATTTTTTAAAAATTAAACTCTTACTCTTCAACTTAAAGGTGAACTCCAAAGCAGAAAAATGATAAGAGATAAGCACAGATTTCTAGATTGTGGAGCACGCTTAACACAGAAATACTTTTGAATGGCTCAGAAAGTTGTCTGCCCTCCCCCTCAATGAAATCTTGTGATGATATCTTGCTTATTGAAGCTATTTCTGAAAGAATGAAGCACCCTGGGACCCCCTCAGTGAAACCATTACATTGAGTTTACAAATAATTTTAATTTTTTTTTTTTTTGCAAAAATGAGTAAAACTTGTTCCCGTGTTGAATACTCTGTACCCATACCCATCTGGTTAATATAATATTCCACAGACAAATCTGTTTAATGTTGCTAATTTTTGCCTTGCAGTTGGCCTTTTAATGAGTTTTATAGCAAGTTTTTCTTTAATGTGGATTTGTTTTTAGAGTTAGACAGTTACAGTTAACTGGATTAAAAATCCAAAATCTAATTAATTGGGGGCATATTAGATTAACCATCTCTTTACTTCAAGACCAAGAGAAGGAAATTAGGGTTCTTTTGAATGTTTATGCATTTTCATGTTGACTTGATTGTTCATGTGATTAACAGCCTTTTAGGAATTTAATCAAATAAATTACCATATTTGCATAAAATAAACATTCCTGTTTATCCTAAAACAGCACTGTTTACAGCTACTACCCTAAAACCTAAGGTTTACTAGGGAGCAACCAAAACTAATACCGTGCCAGGATTATCAAAGAGAGGCCATTACTGAAATATGAAGGGTTCCTTTCTGATTTCTATGAAGAATTTCCAGGTTAATGGAATTACAATAAGAAAATACCTTACCCCACCCTATTTTCTCTTCTCTGCTTTCTACCGCTCAGCATTTTCCCACTTAATTTCTGCATCTCCATCTTTTCATCCTAATTTTTCTTCTCAACCTTCCTCTCCCTTTCCCCCTCCTCCTGCCCTTCTGTTTCTTACCATGTACATGTGTTTCCTGTTCTACCTTCTTCCTATTTTCTTTAGGATCACATTCAACAGGGGGGAAAATGACCACACATTCAATCATGCCTGAGAATGACTTTTTTCCAATTGAGTGCAGCTTCTGGGAGGAGGGAAGGAAAATAAATGCCCACAAACTTAAACAAACAACAACAAAAAAGTGCGTCTTCACTTCCTAGATTGTTGGTACCGGCTAGTTTGATAACTGTGTTGTTACTCCTGGGAGGATTCTGCGCCAAAAAAATAAAAATCCTTTGCCAAAAAATTAAAAATTCTGCAAATTTTATTTGTCAAAATAATGCAATATAATCACACCAGTTTTAATTGTTTTGGTAAGTTATTTAAACTAGTATACAGAAAAATGTCACAATAACTATTCAGCATTTCCTAAATACATGAAAGTTAAGTTACAAATACTTGATAACTAATACCCTGCATTCCAGGTATAATTCTGGATTTTCATTTAAATTACATACACAAAAAGTAGAATGTCATTTTAAATTGCTCAGACTTTCACACATGAACGTCATACTGCTTTGCTAATCATTGTCCTGGACCTAGCTGGGTACTTTGGGAAGTGCTTGGTTCTGATTTTCCTGACTTTTTTTTTTTTTTTTTGGACTGCTTGGTAATTTTTTTTTTTTTTTTTAAATGGGTAAGTAAAAATCTAACCCCATTGTGCCACTTTGTCTCAGGAAAAAGTGAGAAAGCACATAGATCTTTCTAGCTGATTCCCTTACTGTCATTTATAAGGCTTTACATCTCTCTGGCAATGTAAGGGGCCTTAAAACTTCTACAGATTTTTAATGCTCATGGGGGAATTGACTGAGAATGGGAACAGTTAACTAGCAATAGAATAATTAACGATGTTATTATGCAGACAGGTTGCTACATTTCTGCCTCAGAGAATGAGATCAATTAACTATCAACAACAACATTAACAAAATGTGTTTTTTTTTTTTTTTTTTTTTTTTTTTTTTACAGAAGCTATTTTCTTTAACTTAAAAACAAACAATTTTCAGTAATACGCTACTAATATTTAAGTGTTTTTTCAGTTCTCAAGAAGTTAAATTTTACTAGGCAGGCAGGCTGCTACCCTTCTGCCTCTGAGACAGAACCTTCCTCCTGCATAACAAAAAGACCTACCCTCCTCCATGCCCCTTGAGCTGCAGTATCAAGAGAGAGGAACAGAGTCTCTCTCGCTTGTTGGCCAGCCCCGCCCCCTGACAGTGATCAGCATCTCCCCCGCAGGCATGCACGCCGAGCCCCCCGTAGTGATTTGCGTCTCTGAAGTTGATCCAGGCATGGTGGAACAGACACACTGCCTGGACTGCTGGGGAAGAGACGTATTTCTCCCCGCAGATTTCTTTTGCATTTTTCTGCACAGGGGGCACAGAAATATGCAGGCCATATAAATTCTGTGCCCCCCACAGCGGCGGAGAATTCTGTCAGGAGTATGTTGTGTTCAAAGAACTGTAAAGTCTACTCTTGACCCATCATGTTTCTGTGGATGTTTTGGGAACTTTTTAACTCCTTATGTAACTTGAATGGCGCTCTGTATATGAGTCCTGAACAGTTTCAGGCTGAAGATGTCTGTGTGGTTAAAAAAAAAAAAAAAAAAAGGCAAAGAATAAAATTCAAATCTAAAACGCATTTTGTTTGTAACTTAATGTGCAATAGCTGTAACTAACTTACTTTATTGACACATTTCTGGGTTGTTTTAAGAGCACTTAGAACCCACTTTTATGGTTAACTTATATTTGGGGCTAGGACCAATTTAGCCATTTTAAAGCACTATATTTATATAAGCCATCAGTAACCAGCCAGGGAACATGTTCTGCAGCTATACAACTTGTTATGTATTACTGTAGAAATGCTTGGATATCGGCTGACAGACATGCTTCCTGGACCTGCTGCACTTTACAAGTGTTTATTTTAATAAAAACCCACTTAAGTATAATTTTATTCAATGTTCATGCCTCAGAATAGTTCCACTATATAGTTCTATCACACAGCCACAGACTTGGTTGCTAGCTTTGTGATGCTTCAGACAGTTCTTAAAAATCTTGCATGGTGATAGGTTTCAGAGTGGTAGCCGTGTTAGTCTGTATCAGCAAAAAGAACGAGGAGTACTTGTGGCATCTTAGAGTCTAACAAATTTATTTGAGCATAAGCTTTTAGTCTCTAAGGTGCCACAAGTACTCCTCATTCTTTTTGCTTAAAAATCTTGTTTCCTTCATACCATTTTGAACTCACAGCTACAGAGTATTTAGTTGTATTGTGGTCAGGTGTGCAAGTAGGGAGATTTTTTTAGCAGGTACGAGGTACCAGAAGGACTTGGGGCTAGCCCCCGTCCCCTCTCCTGCAGGGGCAGCAGAACGCAGCTAGGGAGGGCATTCATTCTTTAAATGGCTTTAACGGCACAATACATATGCTAATAAACTTAAACAAAACCTTTGTTTAAGTTTGTTAGCATATGTATTGTGCTGTTTGGTCAGGAGTCCTCAATAGGGGGAGGGTAAGGGTGGGAGGGACGGAAGGTGTTTAAATAGTGTTTGATTCTGTTTCTCCCCATTGGTCTGAATTATCCATGGCATCCACAGTGCATCATATCAAGTTCAGATCATTAGAGGAATGCCTCTGCTTGCCCTGACCAGAGGATATTTGGATTCTGAGGTCAGCCCAGTTCTGCAGCCTTATAGGAATCAGGTGTTGTTCCCAGTGTATACAGAATTCTTCTTTGCAGCCAAACTGGTCTAACATGCATTTTGTTAACTGGAGCAGGAAAACAAATGCCTCATTTTCTAGCTTTGTGGGTGAGAGAACTAGAAGTGAAGATTATAATGCCGGACACTGACAGCCTTAAATCAGCTGCCAAGAACTTTGCTGAAAATATGTTCCTCATCTTAGCAACGGAGCTAAGACTTATCACACATCTGCCCACCTTTATTCGAATGAAGCTCCTTCTGATCCAACAGCTCAGGCATTGTGAGTTTCATCCAGAACAATTTATAAACTTGGAACCTAATCCTGTAAACCCTTAATAATTTGATTAATCCCATTGAAGACAATGGGACTATTTACATGATTATCATAGCAACAGAGGGTCCTGTGGCACCTTTCAGACTAACAGAAGTATTGGAGCATAAGCTTTCGTGGGTGAATGCCCACTTCATCAGACACAAGTCTTGCGTCTGAAGTGGGCATTCACCCACGAAAGCTTATGCTCCAATACTTCTGTTAGTCTTAAAGGTTCTATAGGACCCTCTGTTGCTTTTTACAGATTCAGACTAACACGGCTACCCCTCTGGTACATGATTATCATAGAATCATAGACTTTAAGGTCAGAAGGGACCATTATGATAGTCTAGTCTGGACCACTTTTGTGGACTGGTAATAGTTTCAGGAGTCTGTTCCTATAAAGGAAGTTGAATCCACCATTGAAATGCAATGTTTGAATACAATACCATAAAGCAGTTTAGGATGTAGTTCTACTTAAAATTTGTCTTTTAATAAGTCATACATATACTGAAATGTCTCCTCACCCGACTCCCATATTCCATATAAACAGACTGAATACTACATATTTGGGGGGGAAAGTGAGTAGTTACGCATGTTGATGTTTGTATATACAAAAGGGGTTGTAGGAGGGGACAGGGAGCATGTGGTGGCTCTGGGATGGGAGCGGGGAGGAGTGAGATGGAAGGTCACGTGGGGAGGTCACGTGCCCCCTCCTTGGGTCTCTCCCATGAGTGCAGTACAGTAACTCCTTGCTTAACATTGTAGTTATGTTGCTGAAAAATGTGACTTTAAGCAAAACGATGTTAAGCGAATACAATTTCCCCATAAGAATTAATGTAAATAGTGGGGGTTAGGTTCCAGGGAAATTTTTTTTCACCAGACAAACTATAGATATATATACACACACACATACACACAGTCTAAGTTTTAAACAAACAATGATGATTGTGAAGCTTGGTTTAGGTGGTGAAGTCAGAGGGTGAAAGAGGGTGGGATATTTCCCAGGGAATGCCTTACTGCTAAATGATGAACTAGCATTCGGCTGAGCCCTCAAGGGTTAACACATTGTTAATGTAGCCTCACACTCTACAAGGCAGCACGAATGGAGGTAGGGGAGACAGCATGGCAGACAGAGGCACACACCCTGCGTGTGAGAGAGATGCGCATTGCCCCTTTAAGTATGCTGACCGCACTCTTAAGTACATTGCCTTTAAAAAAATCAGGAAGTTGAGACAGCAGCTGCGGCCAGCAAGCTCTCTCTGTCCTGAGCCCTATCCCCACCCTGCTCTATATGGAGAAGGGGTAAGCAGGGGGGCATGAGTAGCGGGGGAGGGGGACACCCTGACATTAGTCCCCCTGTTTCCCCCTCCCCTGCACAGCAAGCAGGAGTCTCTGGGAGCAGCTCCAAGGCGCAGGGCAGGAGCAGCACACAGCAGTTGGGGGAGGGACAGCTGAACTGCTGGCAATTGGTAGCCTGCTAGATGGCAGCTGCACAGGGAACTTAGGGGAGTGGGGAGCTGATAGGGGGGCTGCCGGTCCACCCTGGTTCCAAACCCCCACCAGCTAGCTGCAACGGGCTGCTCTTCCTGCAAGCAGTCGACAAAGCAGGTGGCTGCCAAACATCGTTATAAGGGAGCATTGCACAACTTTAAACAAGCATGTTCCCTAATTGATCAGCAACGAAACAACATTAACCGGGATGACTTTAAGTGAGGAGTTACTGTACCGGCAAGAAATGATTTCTACTTGCACCACTGATTGTGGTGTGAGTGTGTGTGTTAAATTCCTTCAAGCTTTCTTCCTCTGCTTTTTCTCTTAGCTAATTGGTGATAGCGTTTCACAGACGGGCCTCAGCTGTGGTTCCCACACCTGAACTTGTCCTCTGCCAGGGGATAACTGTGTATAGTGGGGCAGGCAACAGAGACCTCACTACTAGACTGTTTACTCCTGTTGAAATTCTGGAACAGTACTGTGGCTCCAAAACCCTGCCATTACCAATCCAAGGCAGGGGGAAGGGTGGGTGAAGGGAAAGAAGAAGAAAGCAAGAGTCATTACAAGTATATTTTAAAACGTGAACAGAAAATTCTCTGGGTTTTTTGTTTTAAAATGTGTGAAGACCTGAGTTCGGTGTTGTTTCTCCTGCAGACTAAGGGCACTGCTGACACTTAGGCTATGGCTACACTGGCGTTTTACAGCGCTGCAACTTTCTCGCTCAGGGAATGTGAAAAAACACCCCCCTGAGCGCAGCAAGTTACAGCGCTGTAAAGCGCCAGTGTAAACAGTGCCCCAGTGCTGGGAGCCGCACTTCCCAGCTGTGCTCCCAGCGCTGTAAGCTAATCCTCTCGGGGAGGTGGAGTACCTGCAGTGCACTGGGAGAGAGCTCTCTCCCAGCGCTGGCACCGCAACCACACTCACACTTCAAAGCGCTCCGGCGGCAGTGCTTTGGAGTTTCGAGTGTAGCCATGCCCTTAATCAGTATGGGAAGATGCATTCCTGATACTGATTTTAAGTAGAGATGGGTCGTCACTGCTAAGTTTCATCCAGAATTCAAACACCCTAAAGTTCAGGGGAGTTTGGCTCTCATGTTCCAGTATGGCTCACTTAGCTTTGATATTAGTCATGATGTCATTAAATCTTCAAGGGGAAATACAGAAACTCTAAATCCTACATTCAGATTGTCAGGTCAATGACACAGGAACTGATTTTACACTATTTAGAATGAAAAATAATTACATTTTAAAACAAATGTCTCTTCTGTGTAATGGATCTTAAATAGTTGTCTGTATATATTTATTTTTAAAATTTCTGTTCACTTAAGTTTGTCATAAAAAGCAAGCAAATGCTTTTTCACAGTCATGGAAATGTACTATTCTCAGCAGAAAACGTACCTACTGTTTATTGTGATGATTGCAATTGAAAAAACTAGTGATATTTTACTTGCCTGAGGAAGGGAGAGCACAGCAAGTAATATTTCTGATGTGGGTACCACATAACTTGCAGGAAAATTATTATTAAGCAGTAGATCCTGCATGGACTGGCTTGCAGGGTCAGGGTCTTGCATTGTACTCGGCACCATAACACTTCACTGCAGCTATCAACTAATTAATATTTCCAGCAGCCCTGTGAAGTAGTGAGGGCACTGAAGTTCCACTTCAGTGGCTTTTTAAATGTGTTTTATTTTACCTAAGTGTTTCCTAAAATTTACTTCTGTTGTTTTCATGTACAAGGTTGTAATCAAACCAAAAGAAACTTGACGTAACTGTTAAGAATGTACATGTTGAGTAATTGCATGTTCTTACTTTTGTTATTATTGTCCTATTTGTCTCCTTCCCTTTTTAGGTTTATGACTCACTTGTTATGCCTGAATGTGGATAATAATCTGTTTGGGGCAGGGGCTTTACCTCAGTCCTAAGCATGCGTAACTATACATGTGAGTAATTCCATTGTGTTCAGTGGGACTACCCATGTTTGTAAAGTTTACTCACACCTCTGCATGATCAAGGCTGTTTCTTTGAAATACCTAACATGTTTTTGAGTTCTCTCAGATAACAAATAGTACTTCTAATAAAATAATATGGCCTTTAACGTGTGTATTTCACGCAACCACTTATGTTCCTTTTGTTGAATACACACCTTTTTTCTGCAATGAGATTTAAGAGCAAACTCATATGTAACAAAGTGCTTCCAACAAACATTGTTCAAGGAGGCTCTCTCAGATGGAGTTTCTTCATTGCCTGTGTCAAGGCTGAATCCCCACTCTGGCACTTCGAGTGCAGAAGGTGGGGGCCTGCAAGGATTTTAAAAATTAATACGTGCCACTCCAGGCCTGTATTAAACTCCCAAGGTTACAGCTTTTCTCTGACCTTGGCTTGGTAAACGCTGCCACCACCCAAATGCAAAAAAAAACCTCTTGGACCCAGGAAGGAGCACTTGGGAATTCCTCCCTGTGGGGTACCCTCAAGCCCTTCCCTCCCCTCCCCCCAGGGAAGAGCTGAGAAAGAAAACAAAGAAAATTAGCTGTTGCTACCAGCTAATCAAACAAATGCACAAACCTCTTAGGACACCAAAAATCCAATCCTGTTCTTTAAAATGGTAAATGTTATTAAAAACAAAAGACAGAATACATCTGGAACTTAGGTTTTTGCTAGATTTTAAAAGAGCAATTTTTCTTGGGGGTTCATCTTAAAGGTTACAAGCAAATAAAAGCATCTGGGGTTAGCACAGAGGAGGCCATTAGCTGTAAGAAATAAATAGAAATAACCCTAACTGTGTCTTTTTAAACATTCCTGATCTACTTACACATTTGGGGGTTCCAGATAAGTAGTTCTAGGTATGAGCTGGTGATTTATGATCATACCTGGCTTAAAGCTGCTTACAGCATTGCTGCTCTGTACCTTCACTCTCCGGAGAACAAAAAACAGACAAAGGGAAGTTTTTCCTCAATTTTATAATGTTCTAGCCCTCCCATTGGCTCTTTTGGTCAGGTGCCCACTCCCTTTCTTTTACCTGTGGGCTTGTTAACCCTTTACAGGTAAAGCAAGTAGAGAACAGCTACTAAGAGGAATTTTATAGCTAACTTGCTGGCTGGGTGTCCATAAAAGGGAGCTACCCCTCCCCCGCTTAATTTATCACATCCTGTAATTTGAACAGTAGTTTTATTTCCACTTACATAAGAACTTTTATATGAACTAACAGTGTGTAACTGATTTTAGATTATTTTGAATTGGTCATGAAAAAGACAAGATAATGTCTTGATTATATTATATACCTTATGTGGGTTTCATCAGGAATTTAATAAATTTAGTAAGAACTTTAAGTTCAGATGTATTTTATAAACTTGACTGTATAGAAATTCCCTAAATGTGACTGCTACTTCCTGTAAACTGAAGTGAACCAAAGTTATTGCACAGGAAGGGATTTCCCTTATTTTACTGAATCACATGTTTAGCAGTATGATTTAAGAGAACAACTATAGAGTTTCTACATCTAGAAAGCCTAAATATCACACAACATATGCAAGAATTATAGGAAAACGATATTCCTAGAGGGAGGCCCAACTGCACCATGTTACCAGTAGGGATGTAAAAGGTTAACCGGTTAACTGGTAAGCGTTAGGCTTACCAGTAAACCAAAGTTAACTGTTAACCCTGGCGGCTCCATGTTGGACCGGCGGGAGGGACCCCAGCTCAGACCAGGCTGGAGTGGCCCCAGCCATGCCAGTGGGAACCCAGCCCCATCTGCGCCGGCGGGACCTCAGCCACGCCTCGCCTAGCTGGGCAGCTGGACCCCCACGCCCCGCTGTGCCAGGCTCCTCTCGCCCGACCACCCTGCTTCCTCGGTTAACCGGTTAAACAATAATTTTAATTGTTTAAGCAGTTAACTTTAACCAATATTTGCATCCCTAGTTAGCAGCTGGGGAAAGGGGACAAGAAGATGCTTTCTGAAGAGTAATGCTTGGTGGCCTGTGAAATTTTAGGAGTGGTACTGTACGTTCCTGTTACTTTGTCTATGCAATAGGATACAGAAAGCGTAAATGAGGTTGGAAGATTGTCAGAGCCCAGACCAGTTTGAATACTCAATATTTACACCTAAAATTAAGTCTTCTGTTTTAGATTGATAATAATTTTGTCACTACCTAACCTCCCTTTTTCATGATTTGTTTTAATACTTGGGGTTTCATTGAATGAAATGTACCAAGTTGTATTGCCATAATTGGGTTTTATCAAACCAAACATTATCTTCTTTAATACTTTCACTCTTTAAAGTTTCCACAACCTCCGACAGTTTAATTCTCTTCGAACTCTGCAGTGTTAATTTGTGCAAAACCTCCTTTTAACTTCTAACTTTCTTTCCTTAAATCACTTACTTATCTCTCCAAGTGACACATTTATCCGCCGGTGTCTCTTTATGGCTCTGAGCTTTATGGTTTTTTGCACTCATTCTTTGGCTACAATTACTGTTCTCTCCATGGTCGCAGAAGGGTCTTATTCTTTAAAATTTCAGTGGCATTCAACTGACCTCTGCCATGCTCTGCCAATAATTTATCCATTTAAGGCATTCAACAGATGTTTGTTGTACTCTACCAGGAATTTATTCATGGCATTCAGCGGACCAATGCCATTCTCTGCCAAGAATTCTTTTACAGTGGTATCCAAAGTGTGACGGGTTGGATCACAGAAATCCTCCTGAGAGCTGCCACCTGATGTGCCAAAACTATTTCTATCCTTGTTTTCGCTGCCAGCTCAGGACTCCAGCACACTGTCTTGCTGAGCCAGACACTCATGTCTGCTCCAACACAGACCCAGGGTCTGAATTACTTGCCCCAAAGCTGCAGGTTTACCGGAAAACAGCTCACAGAAGTGTGCTTGTCTTTAGGACTCAGATGCCAAACTCCCAATGGGGTCTAGACCCAAATAAATCCATTTTACCCTGTATAAAGCTTTTACAGGGTAAACTCATAAATTGTTCGCCCTCTATAACACTGATAGAGAGATATGCACAGTTGTTTGCTCCCCCAGGTATTAATACATACTCTGAGTTAATTAATGAGTAAAAAGTGATTTTATTAAATACAGAAAGTAGGATTTAAGTGGTTCCAAGTAGTAACAGACAGAACAAAGTCAGTCACCAAGCAAAATAAAATAAAATGCGCAATTCTATGTCTAATCAAACTGAATACAGATAATCTCACCCTTAGAGATGCTTCAGTAAGTTTTTTTTTTCCCCTCAGACTGGACACCTCCCAGGCCTGGGCACAATTCTTTCCCCTGGTACAGCTCTTGTTCCAGCTCAGGTGGAGCTAGGGGATTCTTCATGATGGCTCCTCTCTCTCTCTCCTTTGTTCTGTTCCACCCCTTTATATATCTTTTGCATAAGGCGGGAACCCTTTGTCCCTCTGGGTTTCCATCCCCCCTACCCCCCCCGCCCACCCACACAGGTAAAGCACCAGGTTAAAGATGGATTCCAGTTCAGGTGACATGATCACATGTCACTGGAAGACTTCATTACCCACTTGCCAGCACACACATACAGGAAGACTCACAGGTAAAACACAGCCACTTGCAGACAATGGTCCTGGTTAATGGGAATCATCATGATTCCAAACCACCATTAATGACCCACACTTTGCATAATTACAATAGGCCCTCCGAGTTATATTTCATATTCCTAGTTTCAGATACAAGAGTGATACATTTATACAAATAGGATGATCACACTCAGTAGATTATAAGCTTTGTAATGATACCTTACCAGAGACCTTTTGCACGAAGCATATCCCAGTTACATTATATTCACTAATTATCATTTTTATAAAACCATATAGACTGCACAACGTCACACAAAGTACCTACCTCTGTTCCCCTTATGTTATTCAGTTTCTCTTTAGGAGAGAATTCTACATAGGCCCAGAGGATAGGTCGCTGCCCCTTCATCCTGGGGGTTTAGAACTACTGAAATTTAGTGTCATTTGTCCTGCCCTGGTCCCCAAAAAGTTGGAATTATTATTATTTATGCAAGGTATTACCTTGATACTAATCTAAGCATAAATTCCTTTATTAAATCCAAAGGCCATCTGGTATTTATACAATTGCTCTAAACGTGCCTAAAAAGCCTACCTTCAAACAGTAACAAAACATTTATAAGCAAGATGCATACAAATGGGCAAAACCCAGGGGTGCTTAGGCCCACATTAGTCAATTCCAACTCAGACACATATTAGCAATGAACCCTTTAAGAGTTTACCATTTTATACCCTTTAACAACAAGTGATGTCATTGCCACTTTCTGACTTCATCTAACCACCAATTTGAGACAGTTCACTGCTATTTCCAGTCTCAATCCAGATAAGATTTACAACCTCCTTTCTCCCGAAAGCCTTTTCTCTCTCTCTTCTCCTTCTTGCTTGTATGTGGAGTGGGAAGGTCCATCTTGGCTCTTTCTAAAACAGAGTGTCTTACTGAAAAACATCTGCAGTCACCCCTGTCAGTCAGAAGCTTTTTTAAAATTTTTGTTTTAGAAATTTCACGTTATTTCATTAGTTATGTTATCAGACATCCTGTCTACTTCGTTCCTTCTGGCCTTAACTCATTACTTTTAGGGCCTTTCTTTACAACACACATTTCTTTAACCAAACTTAAATTAACTTTAATCTTCCAATTTTATATTTATCCTACAAAGGACATACATGCTGTGAGCTGGAGGGTTGGCTGCAAAGAAGGCTCTGCTGGTGATGAGGAGTCAGGACTCCTTCCTCCAGCTGCTTGAGAATGTGAGAGGATCCCCGGGGTGCAGCCTGGGACTGTGGGACCGCTGTGCCTCCTGAACTCTCTCCAGCCTGGGTGCTCTCTCACAATGCCTTGCTAGTGACCAGCAGCAAACCCCTGCAGGTGCTGCTATCACTCAGTATAACCACCCGTGGAGACCCACACCCAGCTATATTGCATGAATGCTCCCAGAGGCACTAATGAATCACACAGAGAAAGGCACCAGCTGAATCCCCCGCCAGCTCCCAGCACGTCACTAAGTCTTTGACCTTACTGAACAGGGGCTGGCTCCCTGTGTGTACACAGAAATATCCCGGGAATCATCCTTGCTGGGAAAAGACTATTGGGGCTTTAACTAGACAGGAGTGGGTTAGTTTGGATAAACCAAGATCTGACTAAGAGCAGCTAGAGGAATGAGTGGATACTGAACTCTGCCAAGAGCACAACCTTGTGTAGCTTTGGCCGATGCGATGTGACAGGAATCAGGTTAGAGAGAGCCATCTCTTACCAGGACTCCTGTGTTAAATGTCTAGTGATGTACGCTTCCAGAGGGACTGAAAACAGAACTGTGTTCAGATTGAAACACAAGCATTGACAGTTGGTTTTGGTTGAAAGCAGCTTCATGAATATATTTATGGGCAGAAATTGAGAAGTAGAAACAGACTATATGCCTGTGGAAGTAAAATTACAGAAGCCCTGGTGGAAACCAGGGTTCTAGAATTCAGGAAATGATCATGAAGTTGCAAAAGTACTAGTTGAACGTGAAACACGGGGTCCATGAAGAGCTTCATAGTGGACATGCTTTCAAAAGCACCAGACAATAAGTTTGAAGTACAGTACATATGACTCAAATAATGTGCATTTCCAAAACAATGTACAAGCTGAAAATGAAAAAACACAAGATGTTCCAACCTTACAAAAATATCGGAGTAATTAAATATGAATGGCTAACAGAAAAAGCGTTGGCACTACCAGGCATAAAAATGCTTTGGGATGTCTGTTGTATATGATGATGGAGTGGGGTATGACAATTTTCTTTGTATAGAATCTCAAGTCAGAAATGCTGACCACAGTCTGGTGCCCATCTGGGTATTGAGAAGTATAAGAACCAAGTCAGAGAGGTTTTTCTTTGTCCAGACTTGATCATTGCTATCAAAAGTGAAGTGAAGTGTGAAATCTGCTATAAATACAGGAAGTAGAATGCAAAAGTACCACTGAAATTAAATGTGACTCCTGGTACTCTTTGGTTCAAGGTTGGCACAAATCTCTTTGAAGTGAACAAGAAAGATTACATTTTATTAGTGGACTTTTTTTTTTTTTTTAAATGAGCTTTATTTGCTCAGTACATTGAGTAACAATAGAACAACACGTAAATTTTAGTTCTTTTGACATGGGATTCCATATGAAACAATAGTAGATGATGGTTCATAATTCACAAGTGGCCTATGTCACTAATTATCTAGAATATATCCATTCAAGCACACCGCATCAAGCCCTTAGTGTGTACTGTCAAAAGGAATAATAGAGAAATGATTACAACTAATAGAGAACTTGATGGAGTCAAGGAATCCATACTTAGTATTGTTAGACTATCTCAAGATAATCCCAATAAATACTGTGAAGTATCAGTTCAGAGAGTTATAAACACAAGGAATTCCAGTATCTAACAAGCTTTTTAAGCCAAAAACTATTAATCCTGACAAAAGAAATGCTACTATACGCCAGGAAATGAGAATAGAAGCAATAATACAAGAAGAATGCTGAGGAGTTCTCCTGTTACACTCTCCTCCTGTTTGTATTAGATTTCAAACAAAGTGGTTAGCAGGCTAACGACTTGCCAAGGTAACAGCTATGCATCTACATCAATGTCATACTTCATAACCTCCCTGAGAGTAAGTCCTACAGGAGGAAGAGAAGATATCTAAACAAAAACACCGACTCTCTGTTTCTAGAAGACATCCAGAATGTTGCTGATAGTTTTTGTACGTTGACAGAAGGAATAGATGCCTGTCTAATGGCTTGTCTACACTGGCAATTTACAGAGCTGCAACTTTCTTGCTCAGGGGTGCGAAAAAACACTCCCCTGAATGCAGCAAGTTTCAGCGCTGTAAAGCGCCAGTGTAGACAGTGCACCAGCACTGGAAGCCATGCCCCTCGTGGAGGTGTTTTTTTTTTTTTTTTTTTTTAAAAGAGCGCTGGGAGAGCCACAGCAGAGCTTTAGCGTTGCCAGCGTAGACTAGCCCTTAGTGAATAAAAATTCAAAACTTGTGGAGCTGCAAACAGGCTCCAGATGATGGATTCATCTCAGTAGACATACAGGCCATAGCAAAAGGGTGGTTAGTGAACAAGTCAGCCAGATGATCAGAAAGCCACTGAGGTTCAGAGATGGTAGTTACCGATGGCCAATAAGAGGCAGAATAATCCTCTCATCTGTTAGCCTGGTTCTGGTTGTCTATCTTGACCTCCATCCTAGATATCTTTATTTGTGTTTTATTTAATTGGCTGAATTAGTTTATGGTGGTTTTTGATATGTTTTACTTGCATTTGATTATTTTAAACAAGGGAAGATGCATCAATAGCCTGGAACTATGTGACAGGGTTATTTTTTTTTTTTTAACCCTAAGCCATGTCACATAACTGGGAATGGTAATATGTTGCCAGCGCTCCCATGTGTCACACCTTTATTGAAGTGACTGAGCTCATTTGGGTTTAAATTTTCTTTGCCCTCTTTTTCTAGAGAAGGCAGATAATATAAGGATTCATTAGACTCTCCGCAAATGAAACTAATTAGTTGAAAACAGAAATATATCTAATCCAAAAACTGACTCTCTGACCTTCCCATTGTTTGGGAAGTGAGTTAGAACTGTGCCTCCCTCCCCAAACAAAAGAAAACAAAACCAACCATTATTTACCTGGAATCAAAAATCACTACAGAGCAGGGTGGATTTGATTTAAATCAACATGATTTAAATCACTAAATCAAGTCTTCCTGACTAATCATGGTTTGCATTCTTGTTGGTTGTTATAACCTTAATACATATTCTTCACAACTCAGAGATAGATGTAGGTTTCATTTTTAGAAGGTACACACTATTTTTAAAGTGGTTTATTTTGAAAACTTTTCAGATTAGTTTTACAGCTATATCAGAAAATGAATGATTGTTTGGTTATTTCATTTACCAAAGGTAACTGAAGGAGATATTTATGAAGTCATTGGGAACTATCTCCAATTCAACAGATTAATCATTAATATTTGGAGGATTTTCTTGCCATGCTGTATTAGGATGAGAACATCACCAGACAGACATTTAAATTGTTTTATTTAACCAAAACAGCAACATCATGCTCTGGCTACTTTGTAGGAAACTAAGTAGCTTGAATACTAGTTGTTTCCTGGAGGAGAAGGAGACTCTGAAACTTTACCATAGCTCTGGCAAATTGCTGGGGCACCAAATTGCGACAGTTGGCAGGTACATGCACTATACAATGAATTTCATGCAATGTTCTCTACTTCAGAAGGGAAAAAGTGTGAGCCAATGCTGTTGGTATTTCAACCTGCAGTTTCAGAGAGTCTAAACACTTCAGTCTTTAAATATTAAGAGGCTACTACAACTCCCTTAGAAGACAGTGGTAGTCTTTTTTGTTAAGTTTAATGGTAATTGGATTAGTCCCAAAGTCAACCTTTTAATATCCCAATCACACAAAAAGGAAACCAGTCATGTCCTGTAGTGTTCTTTTCTGGAGTTTGGGAATAGATTTTAATAGATCTGTTTCCATAGCAATCTCTAATTCCCACCTACCCCCCTCCAGTTCTCCACTTCTTTTACAGATACTATACCATACTTTAGCTAATGTTCCTACAGGGGCCTTTCTTGGATAACTGTCCAATAAAGCATGGATTTTGATGTGTGTGTCTGGAGCGAAGTAAAGGCTCACTGGCGTGGCACCTCCTGCTGATTGTCTTGGGAATTAGCTCTCCAGCACTCAGAGCGCCTCTGAGTGGCTGGTGACTCACCTGCTGCTGGCCCCCCCATGTTCCTCCCAGACCCCTTTACCTCAGAGTTCTGCCCCAGCAGTAGCCCCGTGCTCTGGCTCTCCCCTCCCAGGGAAACCCTCTCACCCACCTTGGCTTAGTGACTACTGCCAGTCGTCATCTAGCCCCACTCACTGGGGTAAACTGCAGTCTGTCATGGCCCCTCATCATTGGCAAGGAGGTTGGACCAGCTGCCTCTGCCTATCTCTGAGCTGCACCTCCCAGCCCCAGTACCTTTACCAAGGCCTCAGCCTGGGGAGTTGCCACGCTGGAGTTCCCCTGCTCTGCTCCAGGTACCCTTTTCTCCCCAGCAGCTAGGTCCTTCTCTCTCCACAGCTAGAGCATGACTGACCTAGCACCTCCCTGAGCCCTTAAAACAGGGCCAGGTGTGGCCTGATTGGGGCATGGCCCCAGCTGTGGCTGCTTCCCCAATCAGCCTAGCCCTTTTCTCTAAGAAGCAGGGTGACTGCCCCGCTACAGTACCATAATGAATAATTTCCCCACTTCTTGATTATCTCTATTGTTGAGATGAACACTTATACTGCTATCACCTTCCCCACTTCTGAACCAAACTTGAGGAAGCCCCTTAAATCAGCACTGCCACCGGGAAGAGGCTGGGTTTCCTAAAGAGCTGCTTCATTGCTGGGAAAGTGACATGGCTCATTGCCACTGTCGTTCCATAACTCATGTGAGAGGTGAAAAAACACAGTGAGAAAGGAGAAGAGTAGGAAGAGAAAGGTGACCTGGGCAGAGAAAATAAAGGAAGGAAGAGTTAAGGTCAAATCAACCATACACTCCATTCCATACAAACTGAAAACTTCTTAGTTTTGTCCCTGAAAAGCTTTTCAGCCTGGAATCCCCTTTCAGTCTAATTAGCATCCAGCATGTACAATAAACTCTGTTTAAAATGTTTGACTTGTGAAAAGCTGGGTTTAATTCTTTCCACTGACATGATGCTATGCCCAGGTCTCTGTCAAGCCCTTCCCTCGGGGCACAGTTCATACAAAACCCCCACACAAAGTAACACAAAACAAAGCTATCGCCCTGATCTACACAAAGGCAGGGGCCCAGATAGGGTGACCACTTGTCCCGATTTTTGGGTCTTTTTCTTATACAGGCTCCTATTACTCCCCACCCCTGTCCCGATTTTTCACACTTGCTGTCTGGTCACCCTAGGCCCAGAGGACCTTCACTCTGTATCTGTCTCTGCTCCAGAACTAATCACAAGAGCCAGCCTCCCTCCTGCATATCTCCCACTGAGCTGGCTCAGCCCTTAACAGGGATCACACCTGTTTTCTCTCCAGCTAGGTCTGATAATTTAAAAAGGCTGTGCCCTGGTCCCCTTGCCCTTAAGGCTATAGGCTAGTGTTTGGTGCATTGGCTTCGTGATGAGTATACAAGTGTACAAATATCTATGGTATTTCTATGGTGTCTATCATCTTGGTATTTAAATACACCTCTACCTCGATATAACGCGGCCCGATAGAACACGAATTCAGATATAACGCGGTAAAGCAGTGCTTCGGGGAGGCGGGGCTGCGCACTCCAGTGGATCAAAGCAAGTTCAATATAACGCGGTTTCACCTATAACGCAGTAAGATTTTTTTGGCTCCCGAGGACAGCGTTATATCGAGGTAGAGGTGTATTTATGCTTATGTGCATCTAAGGAGACTAGAACTAAAGTGCAGATTTCAGTTATGTCATAGTGGTTTTCTTAAATTGCCTAAACATGGGAAAGTGCTCAATATTGACTGAACACTTTATGAGAATATGATGAATTGGATAGTATCTGCCCAGGAATTGTATTATGTCATTTGAAATGACTGATAGATTGGAAAGTGTGGGTAAGGAAGGAGGATTCAGATATGGTCTCTTTAAATTTAATATCCTAGAAACAGGTTATGAAAAATTGCTGGTAACTACCCTGACCTCACCAGCCAAGGCAATGGAAGCCTAGTTAGCATCTAGAGAATTTCAGCTAGGAAAGACAGAAAATATGCCTGGTATGATGTAG
Organism: Trachemys scripta elegans; assembly: GCF_013100865.1. Lineage (NCBI taxonomy): Eukaryota > Metazoa > Chordata > Testudines > Emydidae > Trachemys > Trachemys scripta. Next base: position 90,861,435 of record NC_048305.1, read on the forward strand.
AGGAGTGTGTCTGTGAGAAGAATGCTAGTTACAGATTAAAAAAAAATAAAAAAGTGAACTTTACTTGGATGTCCAAGTAGGCTAAGAAAAGATCTTCATAAAAAGATGACATCTAACTAGGTTCAAAGAAGCTATTGAAATCAAGCTGGAAAGGGATAGGAAATGGACATCACTCAATTCACTCAAGGAAACTGAGCCCATATAATATTGAATATGGCCCCAGTCAGTCAGTGCAGGGCATCATGCCAGCATGGGGTCCCACTGAACTCAGACTCCATATGAGCAAATCCTTTCTGCAGGATTCGGTTGTTAAAACTGGAAATATGTCTATTTGCTCATAAGCAGTGCAAGTAGTATTGCCTGTAGTTAAGGCTGCCAGACATATCTCATTATAAAATCTGGTTTTCAGATGCTTAGAACTTTGCCACACGTAAACAATTTGGGCTGAAATTTTCCAGGATGTCTGCCTCAGGCTGATTTGTTTAAGAAAATTTCAGCAAACACGGGTCAGCCGTTTCTCCGAGTGAGTGCCATAGAAAGGCCCAGAGGAAATTATGATTATGGATTCAGAGCAGGGTTTGAATACTATGCAGAAAATAAGGCATGAGGGCATATTGAATAATGAATATAAAACAGACTATTGAATAGCTGCTCATTCAAAGAGCACAGTCCATCCTGGGCACTAAATGAGGCAGGGGTCCTGGGGGAAAATACAATGTGATTATGTAATTAAAGACTGTATCATAAGGCATACACAGAAGAGGGCTGAATTAAGGTTGCACAGGCAGCCTTATTGCTGCCATTTCCTAACCTTTGGGTGTGTGACTTTGCAGCATTAATATACTTTTAATGCTGTTTTGGGAATGTTATTGGAAAGAAACATCCCTCCCACTCCCCTACATACAAATATGAATTGTTCCATGGCTGAGTCAAACAGCAGGAGATTTCAAATTATTCAATTACTGTACCTGGCAAGCCAGCAAAGCTAATAATGAGCTTGAGACATGGAGACTTGAACCGTGACACAGTGCCCTGCTAAGGGTCAGAAAAGGAGTTGGACAGTCTGGGGGAGAGAGAGACCCTGAACTAATGCTTTTCTCTTTTCTGTAACCTCAAGGGCTTGGGGCCTAGTTGGACAAATCTATGGACTCTTAGATGTGGATGTGCTCTGAATACCATCGGTTTTTGTTTTAAAAAGAATGTCCCTTGTTTAGTTAAGGCCTTTGTGGTTTTAGACTGTTTTGGGTATATTCATATATAGCCCAGAGGATTAGTACAGTGGAATCCATTTAGTGATGTGAAAGTCCATTGAGTTGCATTGTATTAGTTTGGGACTATAAGTGAGCTTCCCTATAGCAGTTGATTGTAATGAGTTCTATATTAAATGGTTTTTAAAAAACTGAGAAGAAGGTAGAGTGTAATAAGTAGAACTCCTTGACCCGCTTTGAATGTACAATGCCTAACACTGTAATTACTATGGGGAAGTTGTGCTAAAAATTTCTTTGCCCACCTTGTTATGCGTTAGTCCACAAACTCTGAATCCAATGTATAGTTTCTATGACAATCAAATATCCCTGACTTGAAGAACAGCTCTGTCTCTGTCTTGAAAGCTTGTCTCTTATACCAACAAAAGTTGGACCAATAAAAGTAGGGGCTGTCAAGCGATTAAAAAAATTAATCGTGCTGTTAAACAATAATAGAATACCATTAATTTAAATATTTTTGGATGTTTTCACATCCAAAAATATTTAATAAATTTCAATTGGTATTCTATTGTTTAACAGTGTGATTAATCATGATTAAATTTTAAGTGTGATTAATTTTTTGGAGTTATTTGCGTGAGTTAACTACGATTAATCGACAGCCATAAATAAAAGATATTATCTCATCTACCTTGTTTCTCTAAGATCCTGGGACCATCACAGCTACAACACCGCAAACAAATATCCCTTTTAGTATGTTGGAAAATCATTTTCCTTACAGATAAATTAACAATATGTTACAACAATGGCAAATGACATTTACACAAGTAAATTACCTTGTTATTACTTCCTCCACCATTACAGTGGTTAGTAACCAAACACAAATTTTATGTTAAAAAGAAAATTTTGAAAAACCTCCTTAGAAACAATACTATCTGGGATTGTCCTCTCCCTTCATTTTAGTGACTTTTGCCCATGAAAATGGGCTCTTTTTTTTCTGAAGAGTTTATCTTGCTTCTTAATTCCTCATTTGTACTCAGACCTGTTTGACCGGATACTAACATCCCCAGCAACCAACTGATCAGAATATTACATAAGGAGTTATTAGTAGGATCCATATGATTGTTTAAAAATACTACTACTTATTTTTGTACCAGTGCCGCTAGTAATAAAACAAGGGAAGCAAAATTCACAACAAAAATCACACACCATTTAATGTACTATAGTAATTTCAAGTGAGATTACAGTGGACAGATCCCTATCCTGTAAACTGTGTCCTCAAGCTATCTTGGTTCTCACCTTCTCATAATCCTACCCAATTAGAATTTCTATAGTGCTTTGCATCAGAGGATCTCAAAACACTATGCAAATGTTACTGTATTACTACTCTCAAAACTGCAAAATAAGCATAGGGTAGAATCTCAGTGTTACAAACACCTCAGGAATGGAGGTTGTTCCTAACTCTGAAATGTTTCTAATGCTGAACAAAATGTTATGGTTGTTCTTTCAAAAGTTTACAACTGAACACTGACTTAATACAGCTTTGAAACTTTACTATGCAGAAGAAAAATGCTGATTTTAACCATCTTAGTTTAAATTAAACAAGCACAGAAACAGTTTCCTTACCTTGTCAAATCTTTTTTTAAGCTTCCCCTTTATTTTTTTAGTAGTTGACATTTAATACTGTACTGTACAGTGTTCGCTTTTTTTTGGTCTCTCCTATCTGATTACGTACTTTCAGTTCCAAATGAGCTGCGTGGTTGACTGGTCAGTTCTTAACTCTGGTATTCATAAATCAGAGGTTCTACTGTATCACATTTCTAAAGATTGGAAAACTGAGGTACAGAGATGTTACGCAGCTTGTCCTGCATCCCATAGGAAGTCTGCAGCCGATCCAGAACTTCATCTAGACTACCATTTCTCAAATGCGGCCACCGTGGCCTCATGCGGCCACCAGGGAGTTTCCCTGCGGCCAAAGCAGTTTCCCGTGCAGTGGGGCGGGGCGGGGGGGGGGAGAAGCATCAGTCCCTCCCCTTCCTCCCTCTTGCTCCTGCATGTGCTGCCTCTCTGGAGACACAGGTGGGACACACAACTCTTAAGGAGCAAGATGAGGGAGCACAGAGGGGGTGAGAAGACGACCAGCGAGGGTGAGGAGGCAAGAGGCGAGCAGCGGGCAGGGGAGTCTGGGGGGGGAGCGAGGAGGCGAGCGGCGAGCCAGCAGCAGGGTGAGCGGGTGGGGGGGGAACTGGCTGCAAGTGGAGGAGGCAGGAGGTGAGCACGGGTGTGTGTGAGGAGGCAAGGGGCGAGGCGAGCAGCAGGCAGAGGGATGAGGAAACGAGTGGCAGGGGGGCCCTGGTGGAGGAGTAAGGAGGCGAGCCACGAGCTAGCAGCAGGGTGGGGAGGGGTCTGTCTGTGAACGGGGGAGTGAGGAGGCGAGAGGCGGGCAGATGGGGGAGTGAGGAGGCGAGTGGGGGGGAGCGCCCTAGCAGAGGAGTAAGGAGGCAAGCGGTGAGCCAGCAGCAGGGTGACAAGGCAGGCACGGGGGTATGGCTGCAAGCGGGGGAGTGAGGAGGGACACAGGAGGTGAGCAGCGGGTGAAGGAGTGAGGAGGGACACAGGAGGCGAGTGGCGGGCGGGGGACTGAGGAGGTGAGCAGTGGGCACATGGGCAGTGGGTGGAGCCCCTCTTTGGGGAGGCTAGACCCCAACTCCAACCCTTCTGCGTGCACTCCCCCCGCAGCCGGAGCCCCGAGCCCCCCTGCACTGAAGCCACAAGCCTGGAGAAGCCCTGAGCGCCCCCGTGACTGGAGGGACCCCGGGCTGGCTGAAGCTCCAAGTCCCCACCACCTGCCTGGAAGAACCCTGGGCCAGCTGCAGCCATGCCTCCCCTTCCCTCCCCTCCCCACCACCCTATCCCACTGCACCCCAGACCCAAGCCACCCAGATATGTTTTTCATTATTATTTGGATTTCTATTATGTAAAAGCCTTTTTAAATTTGCTTCAGAATAGTTATACAAACAACCACTTTTACCAAAAAAGCAAAAGAAATAATAATGAAAAAGACAAGAACGTGCAAAGCACCTTATTTGTGTTTCTATTCTGTTAGGTCCAGTAAAAAAATAGAGATAACTGTGCATGATTTTTTATTATTGAATCTGCAAAAAAAAAAAAAAAAAAACCCCAACCTTACATAAATATATTACAATGATTTGGATGTATATATTTGCTTATTACTTTATTTATTTTTCCTAAAGTTAATAATTTTAAGAAAAAGTGTAAGTGCGGCCACCAGCAAGAGTTGGTGGCCACACTCTGAGGCCACCAAAAATTTTGTTGCGAGAACCCCTGATCTAGATGGTCCAACTTCCATACTACGTTTGAGCCATAAACTGGGAATTTCAGTAGTGCTTAAGAAAGTTAGGGAACAGGTCCCATTGACTTTCAACATATCAAAAACTCTCCCCAAATCCTTCTTCTAGTTTCCCAGTTAGGCACCTGATCTGCATTTCCTTAATTAGGGGAAAGACTTTTTGAACTTTATGGGAGTTTTGCCCTAGTAAGGACTATAGGGTCAGCCCCCAAATGTTTGCCTCCCCCACCCTTCCCCCCCACAGGAGATATCTGTCTAAGACCATGTCTACAATAGGAGCTCTTTACTGGACTAGGAATACCAGTATATGATACTGGCAGAACTCTCTACTGTAGATGCAGTTTATGCTAACAGAACTGTGCTTTTGTAAGTATAGCATATTCCATCATCCCCCAAGCAAAACAAGCCATACCCATAAAGTGCAATTTTACTGGTATAACTGAACCTACACTAGGGGCTTCTGCTGAGACAGCTGTATCGGTCAGGGATTACATCACCTCACACTCCTGATCAACATAGCTATGCCAACAGAAGTCTGGAACGTAGGCAAGGCCTAAGCTTCCATTCATTTCCAACTCCATTTCTTCTAATAAATCCATTGGCTTCTTGTTTCTGGTTCAAGGAGAGATCAGCAAAGAATTTTAAAAACATTGGTGTTATGCCTTTTTTTTATATAGAAGGCTTGAAAGGCTTTTTAAAAAAACAAAAACAAAAACCAGTGGGTAGTGGGGTGGATATTCTTGTTTTTTGTCTTAGAAATATAAGGAATGTCAAGTCTGGTCTTCCATGGTTTTGCTGATGGACTTCTTGGTGGGAGATCTCACAACTCAATTGAAGATGTGGAAGGGTTAAATCTTTAACCAATAGATTGTGTTCATTAAGTATTAGAGTTAAGTAAAGACCCTCCGGACCTTACTAGAGCAAAACTCCTATAAAGTTCAGAAACCACAAACGAAGAAGTTTTAAACAGTTTGGCATTTAGAATCCCTTTCTTTTGTTCCTCTACTTCCCATCTCTTGGATGTCCTAATTTCACTAGGGCCTTGTCTGTATGAGAAAAGTTGCATCAGGGAACTAAACAGATGTGGTTAAACTGGTGCAACCTGCTCATGTAGACCAACTTAAGTTTGTTTGTTTTTTTAAACAGAGTAATGGGTAAATATTTAGATTAACCTATTTTGGAGGAATTCTGTGCTTCTTGCTATTTCTAATTAAGAAGCAAGCAGCATAGTAACAGAAAATAGTAAATTCCATAAGAATTTAAAACATTTAAATTTCATAGAATTCATGTAATAAGAATATTGTCATTAAAATTCTTGAAGATAACCCAAAATGTAACGTGTGGCTATAAATTAGGCTGGAACTGAGTGACCAGGTTATAGGACTTGTGGAAAAATTTCCATCAAAAGTGCTTTTCGAAGGAAACTTCAATTTTTGATTAAATAGTTCTTCTTCGAGTGCTTGCTCATATCCATTCCATTAGGTGTGTGCGCGCCGCGTGCACGATCGTCGGAAGATTTTCTACCCTAGCAACACCGGCGGGTCGGCTGTGGAGCCCCCTAGAGTGGCGCCTTCATGGCGCTGAATATATACCCCAGCCGACCCGGCGCCCCCTCAGTTCCTTCTTACCGCCCCTGACGGTCGTTGGAACTGTGGAGCGCGGCATAGCTGATCTCCACTCTCCCTAGCTTCATTTGTTATAGCAGTTAGATAGTTTTAGTGTTTATAGTTAAATAGTTAATAGTTAAATAGTTAATAGTTGTAAAGTTGTTATATTAGTTCAGGGGATTAAGGGGGTCTCTCCCCCCTTTTTCTCCCCCGGCACCGGGACCGGGCTCATGCCCAACGCTCCCGGCTTCAAGCAGTGCGCCTCCTGCGCAAAGCCTATGCCCACGAGTGACCCGCACGACTCCTGTCTGAAGTGCCTGGGAGAGTCCCATCAAACAGATAAGTGTAAGATCTGTAAGGCCTTCAGACCTAGGACCAAGAAGGAGCGGGACTTTCGGCTCCGGCAACTCTTAATGGAGGCGGCACTGAGTCCATCCACTACTCAGGCCCCGGCACCTAGCGCCTCGGTGCGCAGTGCCCCGGCGGCGCCGGCAGCGACGACCACGCGAGAGGCGTCGGACAAGCCTCCCCGGCACCGGACCTCGTCGGCACCGCAGGTACAGCAAGTGCCTCGGCGCCGTTCGTTATCCCCAGGGCATAAAAAAGCCCATAAAACGGGGACCACCGTGCCGAAGACGCCGGCTCCCCCAGTGCCGGGGGTAGAGCCGCGTCCGCCGGTGGAGCACCGGAAACAGGTGCCTCCAGCACCGTCGACTCCGGTGCCGAAGCCGTTGAGTCCGGTACGGACAACGTCTCCACCGAGACCGGCGGTGATTCAGTGCCTCCCGTCGACTCCTGAGGCCTTCGAGGCGGCGAGAGACTTGATAGCTCTCACGGAGCCGGCACCGCCCCAACCACCGGCACCGACGGCACCGACGGCACCGTTGACCTGCCCGATCCAGTCGAGGGGGAAACCTGCCTTGTTGCGCCCTCCATCGCAAGGGCTGGAACCTCGGCACCGATCCAGGTCCCGAAGCAGGTCCCCACGCCGCTCGCAGTCCCGGCGCCGAATATCACCTCGGCACCGGTCGTACTCGCGGCCAAGATCATCTTCGCGGCACCGCTCGACGTCTCGGCACCGGTATGATCGTCGGCACCGATCAACGTCGAGACGCAGTTCTCGGCACCGCTACGGTCGACGTTCGACGTCGAGAGGCCGCTCCCGGCACCGGGCATACTCCAGGTCCTCGTCGAGGTCCAGATCCGACTCCCGGCACCGACGAGGTCATCGGCACCGGTCACGGTCCCGGCACCGGTCGCCGGCACCGCGTGGAGATAGAAGATCTCCGGACCGGCACCGTGCGGCACCGCAGCCCACGGGATTGGTCCCGACTCTCTCGGCACCGCCATGGCCATCGAGATCGGTGTCTCGCTCATCAGAGGACCTGTCGAGATCGGCATACCCTCCTCAGGGGCAAGCCGAGGAACAGGACTTGGGCCATTGGCAGGGGATGCCGGAGGACCATTCCCATGGCCCATCTCACTGGTCGTTTTGGACCCCGTGGGCGTACCACCAGGAGCAAGGGGCTCCAATTCCCTCGACCTCTCGCTCGGGTCACTCCGTGAGAAGGGCCCCGGAGTCCACCATCTCTCGGCCTCCGCCAGGGGACACGGAGGCTTCCGTGTCCGTCGCACCTGACGCCCTGGACCCAGACGCGGGTGATGCTCCAACCCGGGAACAGGGAGACCAGGACCGGCCCTTGGATCCGGTTCCACCGGAGGAATCTTCCTCTTCTTCGCCAGACGAGGCAGTGGCGGGCACATCCTGCACAGGCCCTCCTCCGATAGATCTTCGGGCTCACCAGGATCTTCTGCGCAGGATGGCCCGTAATATGGACCTGCAAGCGGAGGAGGTAGTGGAGGTACACGACCCGATCGTGAACATCCTTGGAGCGGATGCCCCATCGAGGGTAGCGTTACCCCTGATCCGCACGATACAATCAAATGCGGATACGATATGGCAAACCCCTGCCTCTATTCCACCCACAGCGAGAGGGGTGGAAAGAAAGTACTTTGTCCCGTCAAAGGACTACGGGTACTTGTACACCCACCCACAACCGTGTTCACTGGTGGTAGCATCGGTGAACGCACGGGAGCGCCACGGACAGCAGGCGGCAGCGCCTAAATCAAAAGAGGCCAAGCGCCTTGATTTGTTTGGCCGTAAGATTTACTCAGCCGGTGGGCTGCAACTCAGAGCGGCAAATCAACAGGCGCTCCTGAGCCGTTACAATTTTAACTCCTGGAACTCTATGGGGAAGTTCAAGGAGTTGATTCCCCAAGAGTCCAGGGAAGAGTTTGGGGCCATGGTAGAGGAGGGTAAGAAGGTGGCTCGGACCTCCCTACAGGCCTCCTTGGACATAGCGGACTCGGCTGCGAGGACCATGGCCTCGGGTATCGCTATGCGGAGGATCTCCTGGCTTCAGGTTTCGGGTTTGCCTCCGGAGCTGCAGCAAACCCTACAGGATCTCCCCTTCGAAGGGCATGGATTGTTCTCGGACAAGACGGACTCTCGCCTACAGAGCCTCAAGGACTCGAGAACAATCATGCGCTCCCTCGGGATGCATGTTGTGGGCCCTCAGCGCAGGCCATTTAGACCGCAGCCTCAGCGCTTCTACCCCCCCCCGCCTCGACAGAGACAAGACTCGGCCCGGAGGCGAGGACGAGGCGGTAGGAGAAGGTGGACCGGCCCTCAACCTGGTCAGAACCAAGGGCCACCAAGACCACCTTCAGGTCCTAGACAGAACTTTTGAAGGTGCGGTCGAGGACGGCGCCCCAGTCATTCCCCAGGATCCAACCCCCTCCTTTCGGGATCGTCTCTCCCACTTCCACCGTGCTTGGTCCCTTATAACTTCGGACCGTTGGGTCCTCCGCACGGTGGGGAGGGGATACGCTATCCAGTTTTCTTCTATCCCCCCCTCCTCCCCCCCTTCCCCGTCCCTCTTCAGGGACCCTTCTCACGAGCAACTTCTTATACAGGAGGTTTCTACGCTCCTGGCCATGGGGGCCATAGAGGAGGTTCCGATAGAGTTAAGGGGCAGGGGATTTTATTCCCGTTACTTCCTGATCCCCAAGTCCAAAGGAGGTCTGCGACCCATCTTGGACTTGCGCGGACTCAACAAATTCGTAGTAAAGTTGAAGTTCCGCATGGTCTCTTTGGGGGCCATTATCCCTTCCCTCGATCCTGGAGACTGGTTCGCCGCCCTCGACATGAAAGACGCATACTTTCACGTTGCAATCTACCCGCCTCACAGACGCTTCCTGCGATTCGTGGTAAACACGGTGCACTACCAATTTGCAGTCCTTCCCTTCGGCCTATCCTCGGCCCCAAGGGTGTTCACGAAATGTATGGCGGTCGTGGCAGCGTACCTTCGTCGGCAAGGGATACAGGTGTTCCCGTACCTAGACGACTGGCTGGTGCGCGGTCGCACCAAGGAGCAAGTTCAAGCTCACGTCCACAGAATAGTGCACACATTCCACGAGTTGGGCATCCTACTCAACAAGGACAAATCCACTCTAGAACCTACCCAGAGAATAGAATTCATCGGCGCAGTTCTAGACTCCAGACGTGCACAAGCCATCCTGCCAGACAACCGCTTTGGCACCATCACGAACCTCATTCAAGGGCTCAAGGCCTTCCCAACTACCACGGTGAGGTCGTGCCTTACCCTGCTGGGTCACATGGCTTCCTGCACGTACGTAACCAGGCATGCCAGACTTCGGCTTCGCCCACTTCAAACCTGGGTGTCATCAATATACCGTCCACATCGGGACAGCCTGAACATGGTAGTCACGGTCCCGAACTCGGTCCTGGCCTCCCTCACCTGGTGGCTAGATCACAATGTGGTCTGCGAGGGGATGCCATTTCACGCCCCACAACCCTCTCTGCACCTGGTCACAGACGCGTCATCTCTGGGTTGGGGCGCCCATCTCAACGAACACCATACCCAGGGCCTGTGGACTACACCCCAGCTAGCCCTGCATATCAATGTTCGGGAACTGATGGCGGTACGCCTGGCGTGCCAGGCATTCCTCAATCTCCTACGTGGCCGCTGTGTGCTGGTTCTCATCGACAACACCACGGCCATGTTTTACATCAACAAGCAAGGAGGAGCACGTTCGTCAATTCTATGCCAAGAGGCCATTCGCCTGTGGGACTTCTGCATCGCCCACTCGATCCATCTCACGGCATCGTTCCTCCCTGGAGTCCAGAACACTCTAGCGGACCGACTCAGCAGGTCCTTCCAAACGCACGAGTGGTCTATCCGTCCGGACATCATACATTCCATCTTCCAGAGGTGGGGGTTTCCCCAGATAGACCTGTTTGCATCCCGAGACAACAGGAAGTGCCACATGTTCTGCTCCCTACAAGGTCGAGCTCCGGGCTCCCTCTCGGATGCGTTTCTCCTTCCCTGGAAAGATCACCTGTTTTATGCCTTCCCTCCGTTTCCTCTGGTCCACAAGGTACTGCTCAAATTACGCAGAGACCAGGCACAGGTAATTCTGATCGCTCCAGCGTGGCCGAGACAACATTGGTACACCACACTGTTGGAGCTCTCGGTTCAGACACCGATCACACTTCCATTATGTCCGGATCTCATATCTCAGGACCACGGTCGGCTGCGTCACCCCGACCTGCAATCACTCCACCTCACGGCGTGGCTGCTCCATGGTTCACCCAGGCAGAGCAGCAATGCTCACACTCTGTCCAACAGATCCTGCTGAGCAGTAGGAAACCCTCAACACGGACCACGTACCTGGCCAAGTGGAAACGGTTCTCCTGTTGGTGCGAACAACGAGCCACGTCCCCGTTGCAGGCACCCATTCCTCTCATATTGGAATATCTCCTCTCCCTAAAACAACAAGGGTTGGCGATATCTTCAATTAGAGTTCACCTGGCCGCTATATCGGCCTTTCACCCAGGGGAACTCGCGTCCTCGGTATTCTCTAACCCGATGGTTGTTAGATTCCTCAAGGGCTTAGACCGGACGTACCCGCAACAGCGTCATCCCGTCCCGACGTGGGATCTCAATCTGGTTCTCTCCAAACTCACAGGTCCTCCATTCGAACCACTAGCCACCTGCTCACTTTTGTACCTATCCTGGAAGACAGCCTTCCTCGTAGCCATCACCTCAGCAAGGCGCGTTTCTGAGCTCAGGGCGCTTACATCTGAGCCCCCTTACACAGTCTTCCATAAGGATAAAGTGCAGCTTCGCCCACATCCTGCCTTTCTCCCTAAGGTGGTTTCTACATTTCATATTAACCAGGACATCTTTCTCCCGGTCTTTTACCCCAAACCACATGCCACTCGCCAGGATCAACGTTTGCATTCCCTGGACGTACGAAGGGCCCTGGCCTTCTATATTGACCGCACAAAGCACTTTAGAAAGACGACGCAACTCTTCGTTGCAGTAGCCGACCGAATGAAAGGCTCACCGGTCTCCTCACAACGCCTATCCTCCTGGATTACGTCTTGCATCCGGACTTGCTATGACCTGGCAGGTGTCTCAGCACCGCACCTCACCGCTCACTCCACGAGGGCCCAAGCTTCCTCGACTGCTTTCCTGGCACATGTTCCGATACAGGACATCTGTAGAGCGGCGGTTTGGTCATCAGTCCACACGTTTACAGCTCACTATGCACTAGTGCAGCAGTCCAGGGACGATGCTGCATTCGGGTCAGCGGTTTTGCACACAGCAATGTCTCACTCCGACCCCACCACCTAAGTTGGGCTTGGGAGTCACCTAATGGAATGGATATGAGCAAGCACTCGAAGAAGAAAAGACGGTTACTCACCGTTGTAACTGTTGTTCTTCGAGATGTGTTGCTCATATCCATTCCAAACCCGCCCCCCGTCCCCACTGTCGGAGTAGCCGGCAAGAAGGAACTGAGGGGGCGCCGGGTCGGCTGGGGTATATATTCAGCGCCATGAAGGCGCCACTCTAGGGGGCTCCACAGCCGACCCGCCGGTGTTGCTAGGGTAGAAAATCTTCCGACGATCGTGCACGCGGCGCGCACACACCTAATGGAATGGATATGAGCAACACATCTCGAAGAACAACAGTTACAACGGTGAGTAACCGTCTTTTTTTCACAAGTACTGTCTTTCCATGGAAAAATTTGACTTTTTGTCAAAAAAGATTTTTTTTTTTTTTTAAACAAAAAGGTTAAACTTTTGGCAGGAAAACCCATTTTCTAACCAGTTCTACTGTCACCTTTCATGAAAAATTCTCAAACAAAATTCTACTAAAAAATATTACATAAATAGTTATGTTTTCTGTATTTCTTTTTCTCATACTGTATTGCTGCACAAAGACATGACTTCTGTTTTTCAGAATACTTCTGTTTCTCATTCTTATTCCACACCTGTAGTGAAGTGGTCAGATTCTCCTCTTTTACTCCTGTGGAATCCATTCACATATGGTTTAGACATATGTAACTGTATCAGAGTAGAATATAGCCCATTATCTACTATTTGTGACTTGACAAAGAGCTGGTGTGTGAAATGATTATGAAGCCACAGAAGGAAATACTATTTTTCAGATAGGGACGAAATAGCCAGCACAAGCCAATGAACTCTTGAGAAACAATTTTCATACAAGTATCAGAGGGGTAGCCGTGTTAGTCTGGATCTGTAAAAAGCAACAGAGAGTCCTGTGGCACCTTTAAGACTAACAGATGTATTGGAGCATAAGCTTTCTTGGGTGAATGCCCACTTTGTCGGATGCATGTCAGGACTCTCTGTTGCAATTTTCATACAAGTATTTGTAGTAATAAGTTAGGAAACAGAAGTCCAGAAAAATTTGACATAGCCAGATTTAATTCTAAATGGAATGTTTCTTGGAGTTTTCCAGCAGGTCCGGTTGAAAGGCTAGATTTTTTTTAACGCTAGGGTCCCATTTTGCAAAAATCCCAAGGCTTACCACCACGCCGATACACACTCCTTTTTCATGTGCTGCTTGGTAGCAAGGGTTATGACTTCTTGTTGTTGTTGCTCAAATATTACTTTTGAGTGTTTTCTTGGCTTTAGGTTATTAATATGGCAGGTTTTATTTCAGACTTTGATAAATATTTTTAACAGATTGTAGGAATACCATAGAAGAAATCTTAATTTAAAACTGTGAAGCCTTCAAGAGAGTAATATTTAAAAAACAGAAAATTTTCCAAACAAAAAACTGTTCGGGAAATTTACATCTACACGTTGTGGCTGGCTTCTGTTATTTATAATGAGATTAATCTACCCACTAGATCAAAACAGCCTAAGAGTTTGGACCTTGAGCTGAACTTTGGCTGGTTTAAGCCCAGTTCTGGTTCAGACAGGTTATGAAAAGTGAAGCAAGTGGAGCTCATGGATTGAGGAATGGCTCCAAACAATGGGTCTAATTAAAAAAAAAAAAAACACAACACACCAGTAGGGGGTCCTCGGTTCATTACAAGCACACCTGGATCTCCAGGCAAAACCACTGTTTGTGGTGGGCATGCCCCATTTCATCTTTGAGACTATCTTTAGCAGCTGCCTGTTTGTCAGCCTGTCTCCATAATCATGATTGTTCTGTTAACTGCTGACTTGTCATTGGAAATACCCTATGACTGAACATCACAAATGTCTGGTAACATTATAGTCACTAGGCATAGCAGATGTTGTGGGGAGCAGAGTGAGGCAATCATTAAGAGAGCTAGGCCATAGTTTTAAAGGTTGAGAGGAGGACTTTGGAGTAGACCTAGAGTTGACTGACACTGTGTGCATGATTTCTTTTTAGTCTGCACTATTTAGATGGTGGGCCTCTACATGCTACATTAGTTGCAGCTTCTGAGGAAACTTCAAGGGTCCACCTCAGCAGTAGGCCAGTCTGGAGATGACAAGAGCATCATCATAAACTTGCTATGGGTCCCAGATCTGTTTATGTCGGTTCCTTGGTCAAAAAGAATTAGATCTAGAATCTGAAAGTTTCAGGCACACAATATATATGCACATGTGTGTACACAATTATTATTGTAACCCACACTTAGATTGTAAGCTCTTTGGGACAGGAGCTGTCTTTTTTTTTTTTTTTTTACACAGCACCTAGCACAGTGAGGTCCTGGTCTGGGATAGTATTCTACTCCTGGGGGAATTCTGCGCCACTGGGCATGCACAGAATTTATGTCCCCTGCAGATTTCTTTGCTTCCCCGCAGAAGAATGACTTTCTGATGGGGAAGCAAAGAGAAGCCACAAGAGCGGTCATGCGACCCTCTCCAACAATATGTTTCAGGAGCCCAGGGCAGCCGGCAGAGCGGTAAATCCTTGTGGGACAGGAGGCGGGACTGGGGAAGACCTAGCTGGTGGATCCTACCTTGCGCCAGGCTCAGCTACTAGTCCCGGCTGGGCTGGGGAGGACAGGACTTCCTCTTCCCTTGCACGGTATATGGGGCCTGGTCAGACCCATCCCCAGATTTCTCCCCTGGCTGAAGGAAGCTCTGCAAACTCCTCCCCTACCCCTGCTTCCTACACCCATTGCTCCTCAGCTGCAGGGGGAGGGATCCCTGTATAGGGAGCTGCTCCCCCATCCGCCCAACCCCCACGCATTCAGACTTCCTCATACCCAGACCCTCCCGCCTCACCTCACCTCCCTGCACTCAGAATCCCTCCTACCCCCGATGAGCCCCACTCCCTTGGCTCTAAGGCAGCAGGAGGTAGAGTAGAAAAGGGCTGCCACTACCAGCCTATAGAGTCATCATTATTGGGCTGGCTACTAGCCAGTCCTAGGACTATGATTGCCAGTAGCAGCTACTCTTAAAAAGCATGTGCTGTTGGCTGAAGAAAGCATTGGTCCTCCAGCCCTACCCCCAGTGATCCAGCACTGGCTGTTAGGGCTGGCATCTTTACCTTTCGTGTGGTGGGGAAGCATTTAGTTAATCTGAAATGTACCCCAAAAGTGTTTTAATTCTTTCATTGTATTGGTGTACATAACACGATTGTTATAGCAATGACAGTAAATATTCTTAATGAAGACGTACGAAAGACGCTTGAAATGCAGTGTGTGGATTTTAAATGATTTTATGCCATTTTTCTTTCAAGACGTATTTTAAAAAAATGTATTTTGGTACTGAACGCAATAATATCAAGAAGACTATGTAATAAATGCCAAGTTATTGAGCAGACATTGATTGTCCCCAGAAGTTTATTGTAAATGAAACAGCACTTACTGTTCTTTGGTATTCCTGGAATTGTTACTATAATTGGAAACAAGAGTTATGAGTTAAGTGTAGCAAAAGAGCAGTGAGTTGAAAAGCAATAGTTCTGACTTATAAGATTTACAAGAAGCCAGGATAGGCTTTTTATTTTTCTTTCTCATTTTAAAGCGGCGGTACAATTTTTATGATTCATTATATATGCGCTTGTCAGGATTTTTAATTTTATGGCTTCACAAACATATTAAAATAGAGTAAGCCCCAGTTATGAGGGACTCTTATCGTAAAGGGAGTCTTTATCATTAGGTGAGTTGCCCTGTTAAAATCCTTGCATTTAAATTCTATCTTTCTGTGCATAAATAATTATTGGCTTCTTTGCATATCCCAAAGCACATTGAAGTCAATGGAAAGATTCCCGTTCAATGCAGTTGGTTGAATGTCCATATATGTTTTGGCTTATAAAACTTCTCAAAACAGCTCCCTTTTGAGTTGACATTTCTTCTCCTTGTTCCCAGACAGGGTTGAATTGCTTCTGGAAAGTTTGAAGAAAATCCATTCTCCTGTTTTGGAAGACCAGACATTCAGATAAATGCAGGTGTGTGTTTTTTTTATGAAATACTTATGGAGGCTATATTTTTTGGCTTTAATTTGTAATGGAATTAGACGTCAGTAGAAGCATTCATTTAGGACTCCTCCCACAATAAAACCTGGGTTCTTTGCCAGTCTAACTCTACTATTGCTGTTTCCTTCCAAACAGTGTTCATTATGCAAGGTGCTATTCCTGATTTTTGTCAAGTTTGCATATGTAGCACATTCCAATCTTAAGGACATTGCATTAAAACTGTCTAGTGCTAATGTTACATTTTGAGGGGTGGAAAAAGCAGTGCCCCTTTTGGTATGGCACATCAAGTTTAAGAAAAGGAAGAAAAGTGTGTTACAAACATTTAGTTGCTTTAGCTGCTTTTAACATATTCAGCTGAAAAAGCAAGTTAGTCAATTTCTTTAAGGCATCTAAAAATTAATCTATATTATTTTTTAGCCAGTAGGTTGTGATCCCAGGATGGTGTTACTAAAGATAATTGGGAATGGGGGTGCTGCAAGACATTGAAATTTTTATTACAATTCTAAAGCTGGAAATTTTATTTTCTTTGAATAACTTTGTTGTGGCCAAAACGTCAATGTAGGGGTATGTGTGGGGCAGGAGCATTGTTGCCATTGATACTTATATTTTAATTAGGGATCACCAAACTGAAAAGGTTGAGAAACCATAATTATATTCAGAAGCCTACTTAAGTGAAGAGATACTGAAATAATTTTCACTTGTTTGGCCTGAACAAAAACCTCGATCTTAGCACCCCAGCCTGAGACCTGAATGTGGCTTCAGCTTTGAGTGAAATATCAAACTTGTCATCACGTTTTCTCTGTGAATTTGTTTCCTCTCTGAATGCAGTATCTAAATGTAAAAGAAGATTGCAAAGCCATGGCTTTCTGTGCAAAACTGAGAAACTCAAAAAAAAGCGAAGTGACCACAGAAGCTCAAGAGCAAGGATTGGAAATATTATTCTATTTGCAAGAGAAGCCTCCCATTCGGTACACCAGTGGCGAGTATACAGCAGAAAACCTGTGCATTGAAGCTGCCCAGAAGTGCTGTGAGTGTTGCAGTATTCAGCTACTACTAAGACAAAATGTATCATAAATAAAATTCATCCCTCTCTGGTCATGCAAAAGTACTCACGGGGTAGGGTCAGGGCTAGAAAACTTTAAGGGACCTCTTGTGGAATTCTTTTTTGATTCTTTCATGGGGAGAAGGGAGAATGAGACTTTCCTCTGCCGAAGAGCTGTTGGTTCTTTATCTAAAATCCAAGGATCCTAGAGGGATGGCAAAAAGCCATGACCCTCCACTCCAACACTGACACTTCCATTTATCATTGACTTTAACGTGAGCAGGATTAGGCTGTCTTTCAAGAGGTATCCTATTACACAGTTAAACAAGGCTATTTTCACTGTAACATACCAGTTGGCAAACCTGTTAAGAAACCCTTTCTGCAATACCAAAGCACATAGATTCACAAGATGGCAGTTGGGCTAACTGGCAAAATAACCATTCCCCTCTCTCCCTGATACTTCTCTCATCTTGTTACCTGTTTTTCCCCACCCTCGTCTCTCACTTCCATGTGTATGGTCACTGGTATGTACAATACTAGTAATACACTAGTGTACTGTAAAGTGAGATTAGAATTATGCACAATTCAAGTTATATAGAAATTTACAACAAAAAGTGTATCTAGTGGCTTCCACTATGGTCTCAGTTCAGCAAAATACTGAAACAGATGAGTAAGCCATTGAAGTCAATGAAATTTAAGCCCACGTTAAAGTGCTTTGATGAAATGGGACCTATGTAACTAGGGTCCAATTATCTTTTTGCTTACAACAGTTTTACACTCCACTGTCTTCAGCTGAGTTATTTCAACATACTTTGATTTGAGGGGAGATTCAGGCCATTTAATCAGGCTCTTATTTATGACTATGTCTGTTCACAGTTTCCTTGAAGCTTCAAAAAAAAAAAAAAAAAAAAGTTGGGATCCCCTCCCCCCCATCTCCCTTTTGCGGTTGAGACATCCAGTGCTCTCCTCATCTGTTTCACCTAGTTACTCTACCCTTTCTTCAGGATGGGGGTAGGGGAAATCTCATGGTTAAACTTCATCAAATATATATTCAAGTTGGCTGCTAATGAAAACCATTTATGATAAATTACAGCAGATACTTAAATCCATTTATTATTTATGTTAATAGTTTAAAAGCTGTCAAATGCCTCTGTATTTATTCTAACACACACACTGTCCATTGCCAGTAACTTCTGGTGTCTAATTTCTAACCACATCTAGTTAGAGTTGCAAAATTTTCAAAGTGTGATTGAGGGAACAAGAAGAACAGTAGTACTTGTGGCACCTTAGAGACTAACCAAAGGGAACCTCCTTCCACCTTCTTTTATGCTAGACCCATAGGAGACACCTGATTTATAGGTCCAAAAGTCCTGTTTGTTTTAATTCCTTGTTGCTGCTGTCAGCCTACCATTTTGTGAAATGCTAGATTTTCAGTAAGCCTCTGAAACTAGTCTCTGTTGTAAATGACTTTCTTATGGTGCTATACCATCAATATGCCTCCAGTGCTGCTGGATTACATGAGAGAGCAGCGAGTATCCTGCCCCACATTGTATAACTGTACAGTTGACATAGTCAGCATTTATTTTCCTCAATATTTTTGGAATTAAGCATTTATTTGAGAATGGATTCAGTAAAAACTGAGTGAGAAGTTCAGGATTTGGCCCAAATTCAGGAAACACTTAAGCACATGCTTCAGTGTTGTCCTAAATAGAGATGCTTTCCTGAAGTTCAGGGTCCTTGTGATGTACATGCTGTCAGATAGTGCACCCTTCTTTTATTGACAAGGAAACCCAAAACAGAGAAATTAGATGGCTTCATCCCTGTGAAGACACTGTAACCTGTTTTTGTTATATTTTAAAGGGAGGTTGTCTTCATTAAAAACAAACAACATAGAAACAAGTCAACAGGCGTGTTTTGTTGGAAAACCCTGTGGTGGGTTAGTAAACTCAGATGGGACAGTGACATCACTTGCTTTCCTACCCTTCAACTCAAGGAAAAGGGATGTTTTTGGTTTTAGCAAAACAAACCAAAGAAATAAATCACAGAATTTTGAACAGTTTTAATAGCACACTCCCTCTCCTGGGAGCTGTTGAAAGTGGAGTTCAGCTTTCAGTTTGTGAGTTCATTCATTTATTTTTTCTTTTTAACAGCTGTATCTCCATTGTGCCACAATCTCTTTGCACTATTTGAGGAGAGTAGAAAACTCTGGTATGCACCAAACCATGTCTTCAAAATAGATGACAAGACAGCACTCCGGCTCCATTATCGCATGAGGTATGTTGGGATAACTGAAAGATGAATTATTTCAAGATTCCAGTGTGCGTGTTTTTTCAAGAATTGTGTGGCTAGTGTAACATTTAGAGCTGAACTCAGTTTAAAAAAAAGCAAAAAACCTTTCACAGCAAAGTTGAGAGATTAACAACAGGAAAGGCTGAAAAGGTCTCCAGAATGTGTGCATTTTCTACATAACCTTAAAACAACCCCAAACCACAAAGCTGTAAGTGACAGGACTAACTAAAAATTCAGAGTGCAAACAGCTGAGCGCCATGGTCACATCGTAATATTCTGTATTTCTGTAGCACTTTCCATCTGAGGTGTTCAGAGTGCAACTATTAATGAATGTAGCTTCACAAAATGTTCTTGTGAGGTAGGAAAATACTGTTGTTATTCCTGTTGTATACACTGAGAAACTGAGGCACTGAAAAGTTAAGGGCCAAATTCTGTGTCTCCCCCACACGGGGAGTGGGGGAAGGAGAAGGTTCAAAATTGTTCAGCGTTGGCTTAGCTTGGCTCCCATTGGATTCCCATCAACTTTAATGGGAGCAAAGTCATGCCAGTGCGTTTGAACACCCGCTCTCAGCTCGAAGGGGAACTGGTGCAATTCCATGGTGGGATGGGAGAGAGCACAAGGAAAATTCAGAACTCTGTGAAAGGGATCTGCACATCATCAGGTTGTACTTTATTGGTAATTCCTGAGCCACAGCACATGGGGGCTAGTGGACCTGTGACTCCATAGATACACCAACCATTCCTCTCCTCCTCAGAGGAGAGTGCAGACAGCTGTAGTAGCAGCTGGAGAGCAGATTCACCATCACTTTGCAGCCTAGGGAAGGTTTTCTTCCCCTTTGGATCTGGTAGAAATTCTAGTACAGACCCCATTCGTCTTTCTTCCCTGGTGTTTTCATGTTAATTGTTTCCCCTCTTGTACCCCAATACAGTTACTATTCAACATCCTGTACATTGTAAGTGAGGCCCTTCAATTTCAGTTTTTACCGACTTTTGCCGAAAAGTTCCTAGGTGTTACAAAAGTCATTATTTTGTTTTTACATATAATTTGAATTTTGGAAGCTCTGGAACTCCTCAGACCTGGCTCCTCCCTCCAGAAGGAGAGAGGGCAGCTTGGTAACCAGGTTACTGAGCCTCCGTGTCACCTTCCAGTGCGGGGATCTGGGTCAAAAGTACTGGAATGACCCAAGCGCTGGTGTCCATGTTGTTGTCAGTCTCATGCCTACCACATACACATTACCAGTTTTACATGCTAGCATAAAGTTATCATCATTCAAAGCAAATTAAAGTTAGTTAATGCCTTTTCCTGTTAAAATGGGTTGAAAACAACAACAAAAAACTGTATCCAACTGCATTTCAGAACATTAGGGTTTTTTGGAAAGTTGCATAAAAACAAAAACGGGAGGGAAAAAAGTGATATTTCCCCAGAAAACTGCAAAGTTAATTTTTGTACTGATTTGTATCTGCTTTTAAATATTTGTAATAAACCCTGATAAATTCCCAGGAAATCTTAAAACAAAAACTGAAAATGAAGAACCTTCCTTACAATCTAGAGAACAAGTTTTATCTTGAGGAATAAATTTTTCCAGAACGTTTGGGCATTCTGGCATTTTCCAAGGGCAAGGGCACTAATAGTTGGGTCCCTGTTAGCTCCACGAGGCACGTTTCTAAGAACATACTTTTATATATCAACATCCCCTCTTTAACTTGTCATTTTACTAAAATAAAAAACACAATCTTTTGGATTCATCTTGAGATTTGGGGCAAAAAATTGGATTTAATTTGTATGTGTGTGATGTTGCATATTTCAGTACTTATCTGAATATTTGCACCTATGCTTCATAAATTGTCACATGCACATGGTGGTGTACAAACCTCCGTTGTTCCAAGAAAAATCTACACACACAGGACACGTCTCCTGCATGGAGAAAAGATATCGTGCACACACTGGTAATGCAGATGCAGGCCAGGATAAGGCC
Source organism: Trachemys scripta elegans (assembly GCF_013100865.1). Lineage (NCBI taxonomy): Eukaryota > Metazoa > Chordata > Testudines > Emydidae > Trachemys > Trachemys scripta. The sequence continues at coordinate 90,882,712 of NC_048305.1, forward strand.
CCTTTGACAGTTTGACTCTTTGAAGTTTAAGGAATTCTAATCGTGAATAAACCTGTACCATGTCACAGTTGCTTTTCTGATTGGAGAAGTGTGAGGGAAAGGGAATGTATGTTATTCAGGGAAATGATTGTCTGTAATGAACAAAAAGAACTTGGCTTTTCAGAGATTAACTTTAGTGTTATGTACCGCAGTGCTTCTCAAAGTTGGGCCGCCGCTTGTTCAGGGAAGCGGGCCGAGGGATGAGGGATGTGCTGGCCGCCCTTCCTGGAGCCCCCATTAGCCTGGAGCAGTGAACCGCGGCCAGTGGGAGCCGTGATCGGCTGAACCTGCGGACGCGGCAGATAAACAAACCGGCCCGGAACGCCAGGGGCTTTCGCTGCACAAGCAGCGGACTGGCTTTGAGAAGCACTGATGTACCGTAGGTTTGTTAGAGAAACACAAGATTACTATAATCTGGTCTGTTCCTTTAACAGGCCTTCTTTATAAGCAGTGCTAATATCTTAATGTAAACTAATCTCAGGTTTAAACTGTTGTTATTAAGTACAGTAGATTAACACCAGATAATAATGGAATCGAGTGACTTGAATTGCTGAGAGAAGCTCTTGGAAATCTAATGGTCTCACAGAATATTAGTTGCTCTTACTTGCTTCAAGAGGTCAATCAGGTCAACCACATACCAGAAAAATCTTGATGTTTTCTCGGTACAATCGGAACTCAGGGCAATTTCCCCTGATAGTCTTCTATAATACTTCTGGTGTGAAGTTTCTTCTTTTTAAAGGAAGAGCTTATGTTATTTAGAATATGATACAAATAAATATAAATTAAGAAAATTGCAATTGTAGGAACTTTAACCACTGACTCAGTAATACTGTTTTTAACTCACCACATTGCATGAATATATTACTAATTCATAAAAATAACTCCCCATATAATCAGATTATATTTGTATGTTTCTGCTTTGGTGAGTCAATGGTGACAATTCCCAGAATTACTTCTTATTTCTGTTATATATTATTAAAGTTGCCTGGTAGTTTCCATTGTAAGACCCTGTTGCTTGTAACTTTGCCAGACTTTAACTATTTGTGCTGAAATTTTCCATGCCAAGTGCCTACCTCAGGCTGATTTTTAATTTCAGCCAAAATTGTTCAGCCATTTCTGAGAACAAAGCTAGAGGAAAATATATTGTTTTGACCATGTTAAAAAAATTCTGGCCACATTTTCCCAGTGAACCTCTACCCAAATTATAAGCCTTTGAATAAAAATTGCAGTTTGCATATGTTCAGCGGAGTCTTCATCCACAGTAGGCATGCTTTAGCCCAGGGCTGAGCAGGATTTTCCCTACAGTTGCAGCTCTGAGCTGTTGTGGGCCATGTTGGGGCTAAGCCTGGGCACTGGAACTAAGAGCATGGAGACTGTTCTGTGCTATCTGTGACCTCCCTGCTGGGCCCAGGCAGTATGAAGGGGGAAGCTGCATGACCTTGAATGCAGAGGGGTAAGAGCTGGACTGGATAGGGAGTAGATTGGGACAAAAAGCCTGGGAACTATGAGAGGAAACTGCGACTGTCTGGGCAAAGAGACTGAGTATGAACGGGGGCGGGGGGGGGGGGGGGAAGGAGGTGAGGAGAGACAAATGTGATGAGGAGCTGGGGTATGGAGATGGGCAAAGAGACTCGGACTAGGAGCCGGGGGAATACTGAGGTTGGACAAGGAGTCTGGTGAGAGGTTTGGGACTGAGAGCCAGTGGAGACCGGGAACATGGCCTGGGTGGGAGGGTTGATTAGAGGCTACGGTGGGGGAGAGAGATCAGAGGAGGAGTCAGGAGTAGGGAGTGACTGGGACTTGGATAAGAAGTCTGAGGAGAGGAGACTGGGACTGGCAAAGTAAGGAGAATAGGACTGGGACAAGGAGCCAGTGGTGATGAAGAGACAGGACTGGACTAGCACTGGTTGGAGGTGATGGAGCAGAATGGGTCAAATTTGTGGGGATTGGGCAGAAGAGCCTGTGCCCACTAGACCACCCTCCCCTTTAGAACCTGGAATGGAACCCAGGATTCCTGAGTCTCATCATTCCTCTGCTGTAAGCAAATATCTATGAAACTCAATGGCAAGGTGTGTATGTTGTCCCATCTAGGGCTGGGCCATATCGAGGATGACAACTTATTGCTGCTATCAGTTATTGCATTAGTTTAAGCTGCAGAGGGCTGTGTGGTGGATCTATAGGTTCTGATCCTGTTGATGACCCATGTGGGGGTCAGTACGATGCCATGTTATGGAATTTCTGTTTTCAATTCGCTTTTTAAAAAGCTTAGAAAAGTCACATGCAAACTTATTTAAAAGGACGGGTTGCAAAGTCAGTCCTTTGAAAAAAACTAGTGTGTGTTATCATTAATGACTGTATCATAATGGATGCACATAAGGAGTCTGAATTAAGGTTGAACAGGCATCTTTTAATTCTGGCATTTCCTGAGTTCTGAGTGCTTAACTTTGCAACTTGGATTTTTTCTTATCATCATTTTTGTGTGTATAATATATATAAATATGATGGAAGTACATGGCTCAGTCATTCCAAATGCTTTAGATGTTTAGGTTTCTGTGCCACCGTTGAAAGATTCTAATTTGGGCATTTGGTGAGTGTGATATTTTTTCCCATATAATATCAGTCAATCTTCAGAACATGTACATAGCAGCAGCTTACACTTTAGACCTATCTCGTTTATACTTGGTTATTTTTGAAGAACCCCTTTCCTAAGTCTGCAACATAAGAAACCATAATATTTTGTAGCATCCTGGTTAAATGACACACAAGCTGATCAGAAAGAGTTGAATTATTTCAGTACGGTAATTAAATAGAACGTACTGTTTTTTAAAATCATACTTTCTATTATTTTATTTTCCATGAAAAGAAAGGTACAATATGTTTCAAAAATAAACTTGTTTCTTTTTCTAAGAACAGAGCTGGTTGGAGCTTTTTGTATGAGAGGCAGGTTAGTCCAGTTGTGAGTCCAGTTCACAGTTTTGCAACAGTCTTCCTGTGTGATCCTGGGCAAATCACTCAATCTCTAAAAAAGGGGATAATAATCTTTGCAATCTAAACAGACAAAGGGTGAGAGAATGCATACTCTGCAGGGCTGGAACTAACTGTCTTATTCTCAATATACAGTGCCTAGCACAATGGCGCCTGATCTTGGTTAGAGCTTTTAGACACTACTGAAATACAAAAGTCATTTTATATGTAAAGGAACAAATTCTGACCTCCGTTAGAATATCAATACAGGAATCACCAGAAAAATAATGGGGTTAACAGCAGTGTTTTTTTTTATAAAAGTATAGAAAACAGAGTAATTGCCTGCTATTAAGGGATAAGAAAACTATCTCATGAGCCTTGTGTTTGGAATGTAAAAGTTCCAAACTGAGTTTTTTATATTCATTATAGGAGTTCCCACGCATTACCATTTCCTGCGCACCATACACAGGCTTTTTTCAGGAGTTCATTAGATGGTCAGGGATGGGGAGAGAGGGGGAGAAGAAGAGTCAAACACACAATATAGAATGTCTCATCTCTATATCAAGTTGTCCTATAAATTTGACCAATACTTTATTTGCTTCCTTTTAAGTTATTGGAGTATGATGCAGATAATTAAACCATCCTTAATAGAAATACCCATTGAAATGTCAAAGGTCATTATTTTCATTAACCACTAAGGGCCTGATCCTGCTTTGAGCTTCACATATACAGAGATCTGAGCAGAGCTCATTGCAGAATTGGGACCTAATTTCCCCCAATGCCCACTTCATTTGTGATGCCTATGAGAAATGATTCACAGAAGATATTTTTCGTTACATACGTTTAAAAAAAAAAAAAAAAAAAAGTTGTTTTGCTCCACCCTGCTGGTCACAAGCCTCTGCTGAGTAATTGTGTAAGCTTATTGCTACCTTTCCTTCTCTTTTCTCATTTTTGTTGTTGCCTCCTTTGTTGTGTTATGTCTGAAATTAGACTAATTAGGCCACATTTTACTCTTTTTTGCGCTCGAAGGCACTTTGCACATTTTGAACATTATAAGTTAATAATCCATAATAGGGTAAAGTAATTCCCTTTTGAGTATTTTTGTGAAAAGTTTGTAGTTTTGTTCAACTGCCTGATTTACGGAGAATGTGCACTAGCTTTTTCCACCAAAGAAACCCTTAACTTTATTTCAATGTAGCTTTATGCATGTGACCTTCTCTGCGATACGTGCAGTAGCTATTGTAGTTTTCCATGTTCACTTGACCTTTAAGTACATTAAGATATCTAATCTTACCTCATTTCAACCACAAAATAGCATTCTAAGGTTACTTATCATGCAGGTTTAGACAGACAAAACTGTTTAAGATTCTAAAGGTTGTCAAAGGTTTGCAGAAGTCTGTGTAACAAACAAGATGGCATTCAGCGTAAGTACTGACTTTCACCCCATTAGAAATTGTCATTTCAGATCTCTGTTAATGTGAGTCATTAGTGAACAGTGTTGAAGTAATAGTTGAATAAGGACTGGATCCGTACATGTTCAACGTTTAACATTCTTACAGAGCACTCTGAAAACTTTGCAATTGATTAAGTTTGTTATGTTCTTTTAAGTGTAAATATTTAAATGAGCAAAGTAAGAATTATGGCAAAGGATGTGTTAATCCAGACTTGGTTTAACTAAATTTTACTTAACTGAAAAAGTAAATATGGATTTTTAAAAGGATTTCACCTTGCATCATTTAAACTGAGATGGTTTTAAAGGAGCTTAATGCTGGAGTAGGGTAGGGAGGGAAGCATTAAGGCACCCAGCTCTCGTTCAGTTTCAGTGGGATTTGAATTCCTCACTGTCTTTGGCCTCTTTGAAAATCCCAGCCTCAGCGTATTATTAGTAACATTCCAGCAGGCTAAGAAGTTTGTTTCAAATATATTTTGTAAATTGATTGCATCCCTTTAAAACTGGATTGTTCAGATTAGTCTCGCCCTTTCAATTCTAGCCTGATTTTTAGTAGCCATATTTTCATGAATGCCAAGAGTTGGAGCTTTAATGGTTGGAACCACCAGAAATGAGAGATTCCAAGATATCGTGTGATAAACAACACTGGTCCTAGTTCAAGCAAATCTTGAGATAGTGGCAGCTAAAATCATTTTAAAATTGGTGTGTGTTTATATGGTGGGCTGCACAGGGAAGAAACAGGATGGTGACTCAGGCTATTGTGATTTTAATGGCCAGTATTACCTACCTAACATGAATGCTATATGCTGTTTGAAAGCTGAAACTATCAGAGCTTAATAATATCACTTTTCACTGGTCCCTTAGACGGGAATGCTGTTTTGGCATGGGTCCAGTATTTTGGGCCAGTGTAATATTTTATTTGAGATTAGAAAGATTAAGGATGTTGACTTATTGCTAGACATTTATTTTAAACAGTTCAAAAATAGGTATCCAAAATACACTGAGGCTCTCCTCAGTTTTTAAAGTTCATGACTCTTTCTCAAGGTATTATTTTATGAACTGGCATGGGACAAGTGAAAATGAGCCATCAGTCTGGAGGCATTCTCCAAAGAAACCAAAGAATTCCTATGAGAAGAAATTACTGCCAGATGGAACTCCTATCCTTGACACATCTCCAAAGAAACAAAAGAATTCCTATGAGAAGAAACTAGTGCCAGACGGAACCCCTATCCTTGATGCAAATTCACTAGAATATCTCTTTGCACAGGTAAGACATTGTATAACAAAGCCTTAAGCATTTTTCCTGTGGTTGAAATGGTTATATGCTTTATATGTGCTTGCATAAAGCTATCCCTTTCTCAAGTTTTAAGGAACAATCTTTCCAAAGAAATTAAAGGTAGAGATCCACCTCATTTATCATTGTTTGAGTATATCTTATGGTATATTTTCTGGTGTTTTATCCAGTCTGGTTTTAAAATGTCCAAAAACATGGAGCTTCCACTTTTCTCTTGAAAGGCTATTCCTCAGTCTAAAAGTGCAACCTCTGCTAGCCAACAGATAACTTCAGGGTAATTTGGAACAGCCTGCATATCTTACTTCTAAAAAAAATTGTGTGGAGTTAAAACTTTGGCTGAGTCCTGATAACAAAAGCACTCAATTACCAGCTGGCTTTTTTTATTTGTAGTTCCTTTTCCCTATCTGCTGTCTCTGTTTTGTGTATTTATTTTTAAAAAGAGAGTGAGGACTTTGAGGCAGGGATTCTGTCTTCTTACAATACCGAATACATTGCTGCCAGAAAACAAAAGATAATGTTGATAGAAGAAATTAACTATACAAAGGAAACAGGGAAATAGACCATTCATAGAGACTGAATTGGTGGAGTGCTGTGAAATGCACAAAGTAAACAAACTGGAAAAAAATAAGGAACGTTTTGTTGCTAACATCTTTATAGTACTCTTAGGTGCTAATTGTAACTATAGTGGCTACAAAATTTTCAGACAGAAGTGTGACTTTCAAACCTGACTGTCCCTTTTTAGAAGCAAGATAAGTCTGAAGAGAGCTGTTAGGGTGATAGTGTGTTGCTTAGTTGTGAAACCACAATAAAGAAAATATAACGTAAACGACAGCCGAATGAACATTTGAGAAATCACTTTTGAAGGAAACAAGAGAACTGCATAGAATATATGGAGCAGAGATTTTTTAAGAGGCATCACCCCACAATGTTTTATTCATTAAATGATCAGACATATGTCACAGTGTATCATAGTCTATGTAACTATTGCTTGAAAACTTTTATAATCCGTTTTTTTTAAAATAGCTCTTTATTTGGTCACTGTGGGGGAAAAAAGGATGTGCATTAAACTATAGGATAGGTTGTCACCCTAGCGAACATTATCAGACAGTGTTAGAGTGTTGACAAAATTGTACTTTTGGGGACTACCATTTTTTAAAAAAGAAGTGGAGTATAAAAATCCCAACTCCAGTATAAGTTAGAAAAAAGATCACTGCCCTGAAGAGTTTACAATCTGATCTTTAAGATGTGATTCAAGGAGTAACAAACAGAGGGATGGGGTGAGAAAGGACAAAGTTAATGAAATAAGATCATGACTATTCTGCACTGGATAGTAAATATCTTCATGGTGCCACAAAAGTTTATTTTCTTCAGTTATTTTTTTAGGCAACACTGAGGAGTGGGGGTCTTTGGAAGGATTTGAGTGGGATGTGTGCACCAGTGTACGCCCCAGTCTTGCAGTAAGATGCACAAGGGATCCCCTGTGACCACAATGAGTCTCATTGAAGTCACTGGGGCTCTGCAGGTACACAGGTGTACCTGCACATGTGACAGTGGAGGACTGGGGCTTTAGTGACCATCTAAGTACGATCTCTTTCTGTGCTACAGAAACTGCCATTGGGAAAAAAAACAACAACAACAACAAAACAAAAAAAAAACCCACACACCTTTTTTGTCAGGCACCATTCTTGCTGCTTATTCTCAAGAAGAAGATTTTAAAAGACAAGATTTGTAGTGTGAGGGTGGCCTGGATGCATCTTTATTTGTTCCATTTTATATGTCTATGTCCAGGAGAAGGCAGCACTTGCTGTTCTGGAAGGCTCTGCTGCTGCTTGTGTAGGTCTATGATTTTGTTGACCGTGTTGGTATACAGAAGATAGACTATTGCAAACATTTTTAAAGCAACTTGTTCTCTTTGCTTCCCATTAAGGGACAATATGATTTGGTGAAGTGCCTGGCACCAGTTCGAGACCCTAAAAATGATCAGGAGGTTCATGAAATTGAAAATGAATGTCTGGGAATGGCTGTCCTTGCAATCTCTCACTATGCCATCAAAAAAAACATGAAGCTGCCAGAACTTCCCAAGGATATCAGGTTAGTCAGGATAACTCTACACTCAGTACTGTGTATGCTACTGCCCTCTTCTGGATAGAATATTAGACCTTCTGAAATGTGTATGGACACCTTGCCTTCTAGTGGCTGATCCGACAGAGGATATAAGCCAGTGGTGGGCAACCTGCGACCCGCAGGCTGCTCGCGGCCCATCAGGGTAATCTGCTGGCGGGCCGCCAAATAGTTTGTTTACATTTGCATGGCTGCCTGCAGCTCCCAGTGGCCACAGTTCCTGGCCAATGGGAGCTGTGGGAAGCGGTGCAGGCCGTAGGGACTTGCTGGCCGCTTCCCGCAGCTCCCATTTGCCGGGAACAGTGAACCGCCACCACTGGGAGCTGCAGGCGGCTGTGAAAATGTAAACGGTTTGGCGGCCTGCCAGTGGATTACCCTGACGGGCCACGTGCAGCCCGTGGGCTGCAGGTTGCCTACCACTGATATAAGCCCTGATGTTACTACAGCTAAAAGCAATTCTCTTTTAGCCCTTGTGGTAAGGATATGTAATTAGAAGATGCCCTTGAGTTCTGTTACCTGTTGGCTACAGTGAATTTTATGAAGCCACAGCATAAGTGACAACCATGAAGTCCTGAATATTGATGGAATCCATGTAACTTCAACGTGTCAGTTTGTTATAGCAATAGATGACTCAGAATTAGCAACTTTATTAACTAGTAGGCTGCCAACGGTAAATTGAACACAATAGCCTTTAAATCTATTTTAGTAACGTTTTAGTTTCATGTAGTATAGTCAAATTTGCCTCTCTCACCGCCTCATTTTAGTAAATGGTATATTGTGATTTTAATTTCAGTTTGCAATATAATTAAATATATTTACTTGATTATAATTACAACTCTGTTTATGTAGGTGGTTATAATGTTAGTTTATTGCCCAAGTAAATGTCAATTTCTCAAAAGCTATATCAAAGGTTAAGGTCAAAATTCTCAAAAGTGTAAGTCCATATTTAGGCACTTAAATAAGTGGCTTGAGTGGCAGAGGCGGTGAGTACTCACCGTTTCTATTGATTTCATTTGGTAACTTTGGGTACCAAGTTCAGAATTTTTTTGCCTAAAGTAGTGAAAAAAATAACTGCAGCTTAAATACTTTGTTACTATGTATTTTAATTAACTGTTCCTTAAATGCTTTGTTACTATGTATCTTAATGAGATAATACTGATTTGAGACAACCCCCTGCATTTATCTGAGGTTTTCAAATGTTTACTTATTGTCTGTATCTGTGTCAGGTAAAAAACTGGGCAATTATATCACATGTTATGAAACTGCTTCTCGGTGCTCTCTGAACTGAGGGGTGAAAACATTATTTACATGCACTATGAAACTCTGCATGTGTTTTCAGTACGTTACTTTTACAGTAAACCAACTGCAGTTTTATAACAGAAAATTGAGGTAGCAATATTAATATTCCAATGTTTTTTTTTCTAGTTACAAACGTTATATTCCTGAAACTTTGAACAAGACCATCAGACAAAGGAATATCTTAACCAGAATTCGGATAAACAATGTTTTCAAGGATTTCCTTAAGGAGTTTAACAATAAAACCATTTGCGATAGCAGTGTCTCTCCACATGATCTGAAGGTTAAATACTTATCAACAATGGAGACTTTAACTAAGCATTATGGAGCAGAAATTTTTGAGACTTCATCATTGCATATTTTAACAGAGAATGAAAAACATGGATTTAATTTTGGAGACAATGGGATCATCCCACAGTATGAAGTGATGGTGACAGGAAACAATGGAATACAGTGGAGGCGCAAACCAAATGTGAGTGTCCATTCACAGACAAAAAGACTGAGGTTATTTGGGGTGGAGGGGAAAGCCTGCAAAAAAACTTGAATCTATTTTGGAAAATTAGTTAATTGAGAAGTTTCAACTTCAGACTGTTTGGTTTGTTTAGTAGCGTTCTTGTCATTCCTTTTAAATGGTTAGCAGAACTCAGTAGTCCTTTGCAAGTGGGAAACATACTAGTTTTTGCCTCTAGAAAAGCTTCATTGTAACCTTGTTTAGATCATAAGTGAAATAAGTGCAGCGGTCACAAAAACGTTTTTCTGTATTGTAAAACCTCCTTGTGGTTTGATCAATTCGTAGTTTTTGGACAAGATGAGATTACTAATTTGGAAAGGAAGGGCGTGGTAGGTTGGTGGCGGAATTGCATTAGGAAACTGGCAGAAAGCCTGCCTTTGGTCAGCACTAGTTCTTTGTTTTTGTGAGTGCTAGAAATCACAATGAAAATTAATACCTGTACCAAATCAGCCAAACCAGATATTGCTCTGTAGGATTTCAAAAGCGGGATTTGTGGTAATATTCTGTACCCATCCAAGCAATGAAAGGTAGGGGTGTGGGTGTGTGGGCAAATGAATCAAACAGTAAATTGTGTTTCTGAAGTCACCTGTATTTAAAATGCTGCTCTCAATATCAACATTCATAAATAAGGCCACCTTCCATAACTACATGTATACTGTGTCCCCACACAGATTTACAGTTATGCCCAAAAGGGGGCCACTGGAGGACAAAGGACTATGTCAAATTGCCTTGTAGGTTTGCATTTTGGACCCTGTCCCCTGGGTTTGGAAAGTGCTTGGTACATTCTGGGAACTACAACCTCAATAATAATAAATGAAAAAGTTATATATAACTAAGTGGGAAGATGCATGTGCAGGAGTGCAGAGGACAGGGAATATGCTCCTTTGTCTTGGCAAGTTAACCATGAAAAACCTTTATCTAATTACTAGTTAGAGATCCTCCTTGTGGCATAATAAATATGGTGGGTTAGTAATGACCTCTCAAAAGGATTGTTTTATAGTGTTATCTGTATGTGTGTACACTACACACAGAATTCCAATAGATATCAATGGAGAGTTCATGCATCGAGAGGAGAATGTGGCTAGTGAGTTTTGAACTGAGTTTTTGTAATACTTGTTAATTACTTTGCAGACATTAACTAACCTTTATTACCCTCAAGTACTATGTAGATAGCATTATCCCTTTTTTACTGATGGAGAAAGAGAAAGGTTAACTGACATGCCAAAGGTTGCACAATGAATTGTTGGCAAAACCAGGCTTGGAATTTGTGACACTTCTCCTGGCGCCCAGAGATGTGAATCACCTTGTTACCACATGCTTCCAGAGCAAGGGAGTCTGGCTGGATATTTAAGTCCCTAAGAGAACCAGCCTGTCAGCCACTGAAGTATTCTCCTCTGGGCTACACAGCACTGTCTTTGCCTTGCAGGTTGACAACAGAAGGACCCCAGCCCCTGAGTCCTTTCAAAGTGTCCCCCTGTAGTATCCAGCCCTAGTCACTGGATACCACAGAAATCCCAGATCCCCTGTTCTCAAAGGAACACTGTACCTCCGTTTATCAGTTTTTTCTTTGACGACTGCCCTTGTATTATACACAGCACGTGAGTGCCATTATAAAACAAAAGGAAGTTTATTTAAGAAAGAATAGAGATTCAAATAAAAACCAGTGTAAGAGATGGGAACGAATGATTAGGCTCTAGAAAACATGTTATGATTTTGTTTTATATGTAAACTAACAGGTTTAACCTCCTGTCTAAAGAAGCATCTCTCACCCAAAGTTCTCGCCAGCATTTTCAATCAGGCTGCTTACTTCCTCCTGTTCCTTTTCTCTCTGAAGCTCACACAGGCCTATATTAGCATTCGGTTCAGATGTGTGAGAGGAGACCATTGTGAACTATACAATATTGAATTTACATGTAAACAGCCAGCTAGACAAACATTTCTTGTCTGACAGAAAATCTATTTTTCACCTTTGCTGATGGCCAGTCCCTTGAGACAGACCCTAAGAACATAATTTCCAGTGTAAATGCATAACGCCTTGCATAGCATCTTTACATACATTTCACAGTGATGTTGATGCCCAGAGTGTCACAAGCTTTTATTAGAGTCCTCATATGATACTCTTTGGTGAACTCTGATGTGAATACCAGACTTGGGATTCCTATACCCTTATGTGCTCCATACACCCTCTTCCAGCTGGAATCAAGAGGTTCCTCAGTCACACAATGTATGAATTATTTGCTCTCGATCCTGTTTCTCTAAATAGTCTTTTAGAGAATGAATGTCTTTATAAAATACACATTAAAGACATGAGTGACTGGTTAATTCTGAGGGCAGTGGTTTGAAAAACCCACCCAAGATTAATTTTAGCATGAAAATGTATCTTCAATGCTTAAAAAATATTTATCTGGTACTTTCATTCCAAAATGTTTGCAGGTTGTACAGCCTGAGAGAGAGAAACATAATAAACTAAAGAGGAAAAAATCAGACAGCAAAAACAAGAAGGATGACGAAAAAAACAAAATCCGAGAGGAATGGAACAATTTTTCATATTTTCCTGAAATCACACTCCTTGTCATAAAGGAGTCCACGATCAATATTAACAAGCAGAACCACGAAAAGATGGTAAGGGCTTAGGTGCGGTAAGCTCTTTTCCAGCAGAAGGATGAGCTAATGAGACAGTATTGCTGGACAAAAGTGGTGCCATTAATACCATCACTCCTGTTGTTTATCTAATGGGTACCAAATACTGTAATGTCAACAATTTGTGTGTTTTTTTTTTTTTTTTTTTAAAACAAGTGCTCTGTTTTGAAGAACAAATTGATAAACATCTTTCTTCCCCAAAGCTATGCAGCTGTGTACGTGTCACTATCCATACCACCACACTTGTTGTTATCCCCATCCAAGCCCCCCCCCCAATATGTGGTAAACAACCCCACCACACTTCATAGTTAGTTGTCTGTGACCTCCCTGGATGCACCTTGGCAAGATAAAAGCAGTGTGGAGGAAGAAAAGAAACAGCAATGAGCATGGAGGGAGAGGAGACCAAGAGAAAGATCAGGTGGGGAAGAGGCAGGAGAAGAGCATCAGCGAACATAGGAATAATGGCATTCCTCAAAGAGAGTACCCTGGCGTTTTCCTTCTGCTGAGGATTGTTTTGGATGCCAGAATTTAGAAATGAACGATCAAAACATGTGTGGCTCCAAATCCAGAGTGGGCCTCCTGCATGCTCCTGAGAAGTCCTTTTGAATCAGAGGGACCCACATGGGTGCCAGACTCTGCACTCGTGGCTCTCACTGGAGGGTTAGGGTGTGTGTGTAGCCCACCATTCAGTGAAACCATATGCTCACCCATGCTAACTTGTCAAAAAGATATCTGGGGATATAGAATGGTCACTGTTGCCCTCCTAAATATTTCCTTGTGCTGTAGGTACTTGGATAACATTTTGCCCTCCCCTTTGAAAAATCCTGGGGAAAACAGTAGCATACATCAATTCCCAGATTCTAACCCTCTCCTTCCCTCCTTTTTTTTAACTGAACTGCAATAATTCTTGACTAAAATATCTTCTTTATTCTAGGAATTAAAACTTTCTTCACACGAGGAGGCCTTGTCATTTGCATCTTTAGTAGATGGATACTTCAGACTTACTGCAGACGCCCACCTCTATCTCTGCACTGATGTAGCTCCGCCTTTGATGGTGCACAACATAAAAAATGGCTGCCATGGGCCCATTTGGTTAGTTTAAATGCTTTCGGCTTGATTTTTTTTTTAAAGACATTTATCCCCCTCCTAAAGCCATAGCACTACCCTGAACTAACTGAGGAAATTTAGGAGGGTTCTTGACTAGCGGGGATTTGCTAGCAAAGGATTGTAGGGTGACTTAATTGATGATGATCAAGACTGCTGGAAACCAGCATTTATTTTTACAGTTCTAAACTGTTTTCCAGATATTTGCATGTTCAGTTTGAGACAATCTGTTAAAATGTTGCTAAGATGGGAGAGAAAGAGAACAGCATCTGGTGTAAGTCATTTGAAACTCTAGGGTAGGATTTTCAGAAGCACTTACTGCTGGCCTAATTCTTCTGTTATTGAAGTGAACAATAAAATGGCAATACTCCCAGCAACTTCAAGCGGAGCAGAGTAACCGCTGAGCGCTTATAATAATCACACCCTTTATCTTCTGTAGCGTGCTATTCTACATTTCACTTGTAATAGGCTACAACTCCATATAAAAACATAATGGCAACTGTTTCTGCAGAGAGGCATAGTTCTTCAAAATTTGAAGGTGCAACAAACAGAAAACAAAGCTATTGCATGCATACAGTTCTGGAAGCTTATTAACAAATGAAGGTGTGTATATACGCACACAGTATAAAGTATGTTTTAATAGTGTATGTGCTAGTATAGTGCAGTTGCTCATTCTTTTTCTAAAGACAGTGTAGCTTTCAAGAGGACATTTGATTAAAATAGCTTTGGAATGTAACTGCTCATTTGCCCATTATACTCATTCTTGTATTAACTGTTTCAGCACCGAGTATGCCATCAACAAATTGAGACAAGAAGGGAATGAGGAGGGGATGTATGTGCTGAGGTGGAGCTGTACAGACTTTAATCACATCCTCATGACAGTGACATGTTCTGAAATCTCACAGGTATGTTGGGACACATCACGAAATGAAGTTACCAGCATCACATACGATGTTGGAGTCAAGTAAAGGCTATAAACTCCTCATGATCCATATACATGTAATTCAATAGCTTAGTGCACGTGATCCTGTCTGACTAACAAGTGGCCCCAATAGCCACAACAGCCTACTTACTCACAGGGTAAATCTCCATGAGTACCTGTGGTATCTCTGTCATACGGGTTCAATTTATGCAGAATTCCCACTGGAACTCCATGCAGGAGGGTGTGTGAGTGTCAGATCCAAAATGATGCTTTTGTTGAATTAAATATATGCTCAAAGATCTGCAGAAGGAAGAGTGATTGTCAGAGTTCCTCACTCTAGTCTAAATGTTTCTTTAGGGGGTTTTCTGGACAACTGATAGAGACATTAGATGAGGGTTGTTTGCCTGGATCTATATATGAGGTGTTGGACAAGGCATCACAGAGGAAGTTAACAACATACAGTATTTTGGAAAAAGTGACAGAATGATAAACTGGATAGAAAATTGGTTGTAGACAAATGTTGGGAAGTCAGGCAGTCACTTATTAAGTGGGTCCTTCAAGGGTCATTGTTGGGCTCATTTCTTTAACATTTATGAATTATCTGGAGAGAGAAACGGAACTTGGAAGATAGAGTTTGGCCCCAAGCTATGCACGTACAACTCCCACTGACTTCAGTGGTAGTTGTGTGGATGGATCTGAAAGCAGAATTGGTCCATAGTTGTTAAAATTAACTACAGAAAGGAATGGTACTACATTTAGGAGCGGATGGTGCTCAGATGCTGCTGTGATTAGGACCATGTAAGTAAGTGGCTGGATTGACCACTTAAAAGAACTAAACTAGGAGGTACTTTCCAAAACCACTCAAGAATTTGAGCCATCTAGGGAATTGGGAGGAAAATGGCAATTGGAATTCCGCAATATAAAATAACTAAGTGTGGTACATATGGGGCAAGCAAATATACATACAGTGCCTTCTTCTGCAGGGTTTATCTTCAGATAGGAGTAAGGAAGACTGCAGCAGAGGGCACACCCATTGGTAACAGAAATAGCAAAAACTAATGGGGTGTAGGAGAGGTAAGGACATCAGTGAGTAACACTTGAAAGTAAGACTGCAGGATGTAATAGCTGCAAGGAAGGTAAAATTATGTAAAATTCCTACAACAGTTTCACATTCCACAACAAACACTTCGTCCAAACCATGGGAACAGCCATGGGTATAAGGATGGCTCCCCAATGTGCCAACCTCTTCATGGGCTACCTTGAAGAATTTCTGGGCACATGCACCATGAAACCAATTATCTACCTGAGAAACATTGAGGATATCTTCATCCTCTGGACAGACAACCTAAACTCCCTCAGATTTCCACCATAACTTCAACAATCACCACCCATCCATTAAACTCTCTCTAGAACACTCCCACACTAGCAACACCTTCCTGGACACCACGATCAGCTTCAAGAATAGAAACCGACAGACAAGTATATACGAGAAACCCACGGACCACCACACCTACTTTCACACGTCCAGTAACCACCTCAAAACCAAGAAATCTGTTATCTTCCACCTGGTGTTCAGATACCTCAGAATGTGCTCTGAAGTGAAAGTCTGGGATATACACTCTAACACAATTAAAACTGCTTTCACCAAACAAGGACACCAGAGAAATAGATCCCATCATGGATACACCAAATACACCGAGAGAACCTTCTTCAATACAAAAATAAAACCCTCTTCAACCGAACACCCCTAGTCGTCATCTACCATCCCTCACCGAAACCTGTACTGGGTATCATCAGACAAACAGTTACAATCCATACTCAGTGGAGATCACATCCTGAAAGAAATCTTTCCTGACCCCTCTCTTCTGGCCTTCAAACAACCCCGCAACATCTCCAAGCTCATCATCAGAAGTAAGGTCCCCACAGACCAGGACACACCAACTTAAAGCAGCACTAGACTTTGTCAGAACAACAGCTGCAAAACCCGTAGATGTATGTCTAGTGCTACAATGATGAACACTCCCCAAAACACACCTTTCCAAGATCCATGAGTCCTACATGTGCCAATCACAACATGTGGTGTACCTCATCCAGTGCACTAAATGCCCCAATAACAACTACGTGGGTGAAACCAGACAATAACTACATTCTCAAATGAACTCAGAAAAATGATAAAAGACAAAAACACCATATCACCTGTGCGTGAACACATTTTACAAAGCGATCACTCTATATCTGACCTCTCAGTCCTCATCCTTAAATGAAACCTGTGCAACACCTTCAAAAAATGAGCCTCAGGGCTTAAATTCATAACTTTGCTGGACACTAAAAATCATGGACTGAATAGAAACACTGGATTTATGCTTATTACAACAGTCTATAATCCCCTACCATTCCCCCCCCTCCCCCCCTCCGGCTTTCCTGGATCTGAAGAAGAGCTCTGTGAAAGCTTGTCTCTCACCAACAGAAAAAGATAAATATATTACCTCACCCACCTTGTCTCTCTAATATCCTGGGACCAATATGGCTACAACAGTACATACAGTATTTGTAGATCAACACATTTTACAGAAGTGAGTAATCATTATTTCCCTTGTACAGATGGGGAAATTGAGGCATTATGTGAAGTTTGTCTTGGAAAACTAGGACTGTGAGAACCTTATTGCAAATACCTTATGTACAAATACTATAGAGACTTGAAGAAGAATCACATCCGGAGACCTAGTATGTAGCAGTTCAGGCTAAAAGATAAGGGGGTAGAATTTCAAAGCCACAGGTGGTAGGTACCTACATTTGAAAATGTACTCCAAGGATATGGATTGCAGCTGGAGAACTTATTCACATTTGAGATCTAAAAGGGCTTTTTCACTCAGCATCTGGAACAGTCTATCCTGCATTGTAGTAAGTCGAACCATCATTTATGGATTTAGAGTTTTTTGGAAAGATTTATATTTTGAGACTTAAGTCCAAATTCTGCAGCCCTTAATTGACACTATTAGGAATTTTACTCCATTAAGGACTGGGGAAATTGGCCCCATTATATTTTTAATATATGCCACTTTAAAAGCAGGGACTTTAAGTTGGCATGGGTAGAGTTATGGTGCTAAATTGGTCCCTGGTTTAATTTCACTGGCTTCTTGGACTCTCATCAGGGATGAATTTGGCCCCAG
This sequence comes from Trachemys scripta elegans, assembly GCF_013100865.1. Lineage (NCBI taxonomy): Eukaryota > Metazoa > Chordata > Testudines > Emydidae > Trachemys > Trachemys scripta. Next base: position 90,900,223 of record NC_048305.1, read on the forward strand.
ATGTGCTTGTCAGCCATGTCCTATTGTTTCATTTTTCTGATTAACATCTTGCTTTCCCCCCCCTAAAATAGCAAAAGTTAAATGAGTCAATCCAATACAAGAATTTCCAGATCGAGGTGACAAAAGACGGTTGCTTCCTTCATGGCTCAAATAAGTTTTTCCCATCTTTAAAAGAACTGATGGATCACTTGAAGGGACAGACCCTTAGAACGGACAACATAAGCTTTACACTGAAGAGATGCTGCCAGCCAAAACCAAAAGGTAGCGACTCTGTCTTCAGACTTTGTTCTGGAGAAGCTGAAGGCATTTCTGACCACAGGGGGACTTTGCATTTTGTTCTGTGTTTTTTAATTATTTTTTGACAGATTTAAAAATTTAAAAAAATGTCCTACTTGTTTCAGGGGAGAAAAGCCCTTTTTAATAAAAAAGACTATGTACTTCATAGTACTGCAAGTATGATGAACAAATTATTTTTTGAGAACTGTGTGATCTCAGCACAGGATGCTTAAGGGCTGTTGCTAATTGCTCGCATAATTTGTGCACAGTTTTAAAAGTAAGTAACACATTGCCTTCAGCATGTGAATACTTAGCCCTGTAGTATCAACAGCAGATGACTATTTTATTATAGCTCTTAAAGGTTTAAAAAAAAATCTCACAACTGACTCATAATGAGTCATGTGTTTAAATACCTCTTAATATTGTAAAACATAAGCAGTAATCCTTTAGGGGCTTCCCCCACCCCCACAAAAGCAAGGGTGCTGCCATCCACTGTGGTGTTTGTTCTATCAAAGAAAGCGTGCGGGGCAGAATGTCATGTTACAACCTTTTGTTTAAATATCACTTGTTCTTGAGATCAAGTGTTAATATAATAAAATAATAATAATAATTAAAAGAGAGAGAAAGGGGTTGATCCTGAAGCCATTACTCGGGTAGAACACACTTTGAAGTCTTTGGGAATTTTGTCTGAGCAAGGACTTCAGACTTTGCTTTAAAATTGGTTATGGGAATAGAACAGAGCATTGTGCAATGTTGTTGTGAATTTCAGTAAAGTCACTTTATTAAAAGTGTACAAATTACTTGTAGCTGAACTTTAAGAAAGAGGAAGGACGTGGTGTGGTCCTGTTGATCAGATAATGGTTTCCTGTTAGAATAAGGGGAATAACAGATAAAGTAGCTACCTTTTTAGTTTGTGAAAAGTTTAGAGAAGTATAATTTGTACATATGAAAGGCATGTTGCACTGCTTATGTAACAACATTGACAGTGCTTCAGAAACTAAAGTAACAATAATAATTGTCTGGAGCACTGAGAGATTAAAGCAATTACATTTTAAACAGCCTAAATTCATGAGATAATATTATTACTACAACTGCAAAAAGTATTATAGGAGGGTAAACTTGTATCTCCTGCTTACCCAAGACTCCCACTGACTTCATCAGAGTTGCATCTGTTTATGGGAGTGTAAATTTGTCTTTTGACCTTGATGGGAACTCTTGTTGCCAATGAGGCAAGATCCCGAAGGTTCACGGTTCTGTCTCTCCCCTTCCTGTTTGCCTTTTTTAAAAATAATAATCAAATAAACCCATCTGTTTGTAAAGAAATTTTGGTGTGAAATGAAAAGAATTTGTCAGGCTTAGCTCTGTATAACCTTCCTAAAGTATTGTAAGAATGCAGTCATAATCTGACCTTGAGAGACATGTTCTACTCCCTGTAATGGCAATGAGAAAGGGGACACATGCATCTGAAGCCCCTATGGTGTTTTGTACTTGTGTACCTTTAACTAACTGCTGCTGTAGAGTGCAGGAAGCCCAAATATGTACGTACATCAGATTGTAGATTTTCTCTGTATGGATACACGAGGGAGGGTGAGTGCGCACTGAGCCTTTATTCTGAGCCCCCCATCCACTTCCAAGGTGAAGTGACAGTTTTTGCACTCGGGGCACTGGGACTGCTAGCATGCCCTGAAGTGCAAGCCATTCTGACTGGAGAGGAGAAGGGCTTTTTCACCATCTCCATACAGGCCAGCTGATCTGGCTGCCCTCAGAATGGAGTGCAGGTTATACCCACTTGATGGGTTGCCCAGAGGGCATGCAGGGAGCACCACGAAACACTGTCTATGTTGCTTTCCAGAGCTCTGCTTGAAGCATTGTGGAGTTGCAGTAACCCCAATGCAGGCCAGTGCTTAACAGGCACATTTGTGTCCTGTATATTTTTCAGTGCAGTGAGTACTGGCAATTTTTGTGGTGCTGTACAAAGCAACGTTAGCTAAGGTTATGATGGGGAGATTTAAAAAAAAAATGGGCATTTTTTATTGGATTCTCTTCCAAGTGATTGATAGATGCTAGGAGAAGTTACATGACCAGATAGTTTTAGGGGAAAATCTTAAAATATGATTATCTGGGAATATTAGTTTGCAGTTAGCATATGGAAGATAAAACTCCATTATTGGAGGAACTATTAGAAGTAAGGAATTGCTAATTTAAGATTAAAAAATAAACTACAGCAAAGAGTGTTTTCTCTCTTTCCTGTCCATCCTCCAGAAATCTCTAACTTGTTAGTGGCAACAAAGAAAAGCCAGGAATGGCATCCTGTTTGCCCTCTAGGTCAACTGAGTTTCCATCGAATCCTCAAAGAAGAAGTTACGCAGGTAAGTAGCTGCTGAATATCAATTTGCTTTGCTGATCCTTTCAGTTGCCTAATGTAACCAAACAAGAACGAAAAGCCTTCATGTCTAGGGAAATAACATGAAATCTCAACAGTGAAAGGGTCTCCCCTCCCCCAAAAGAGATTTAAAAAAAATTATTATTGGTTTAAAAGAGCTGGAGCCACCCAACATGAACTCAAGCATTTTAGCAATGATGGGTTATAGGCACTTGCATAGCAGGAAGGAAATACCCTATCAGGAAAGAAAAACACATTTCCCAGACTGGTTTTGGGAATCTTAATTTTATCACCCATACACCCTAACGCACTTTGTTTCATAAAGTGTCTTATATTTTTAAAGGCTTGATTCAATAGAGAAACACGGTACCCAAGACTTGAGATCTTGCCCAGTAGGAAACAAGAGGAACATTTAAGTGATTTAGGAGCTTAAGTCCCATTTTCAGAAGTGATGTAGGGATTTAGGAGCATAAGTCTGTCGAAAGTCAGTGGGATTTAGGTGACTATAAAGGTATGTCTATACTGCCAAAAAAAACCTGCAGCTGCAAGTCTCAGAGCTTGGGCCAACAAATACAGTAACTCCTCACTTAATGTTGTAGTTGTATTCCTGAAAAATGCTACTTTAAGCGAAACAATGTTAAGTGAATCCAATTTCCCCATAAGAATTAATGTAAATAGTGGGAGTTAGGTTCCAGGGAAATTTTTTTCACCAGACAAAAGACCTTTTTTTTTTATATATACAAGACACACACAATCAGTTTTAAACAAATAATTTAATATTGTACACAGCAGTGATGATTGTGAAGCTTGGTTGAGGTGGTGAAGTGAGAGGGTGGAAGAGGGTGGGATATTTCCCAGGGAATGCCTTACTGCTAAATGATGAACTAGCACTAGCTGAGCCCTCAAGAGTTAACACGTTGTTGTTAATGTAGCCTCACACTCTACAAGGCAGCACAAATGGAGGGAGGGGAGACAGCATGACAGAGAGAGACAGAGAGACGCACCCTGTGTATGGGAGAGAGAGATGCGCATTGCCCCTTTAAGTACGCTGACCCTACTCTAAGTACATTGCCTTTTTAAGTAGATCAGCAAGTTGAGATAGCAGCTGCTGCCAGCAAGCTCCATCCATCCTGAGCCCTGTCTGTCCCCTCCCCCGCTCTGTCGAGATGGGGGGCAGGAGCAGGGAGAGGGGGACAAGCTGACATTAGCACCTCTTCCCGCCTCCCCCCTCCGTACAGCAAGCAGGAGGCTCCTGGGAGTAGCTCCAAGGCAGAGGCAGGAGCAGCACAGGGCAGTGGCGGGAGGGACAGCTGAACTGCCCGGCAATGATAATCAGCACATACATACTTTCTTTCTGCAAAAGATCCAAAGAGAATTCTCTGTTAATTTGAGAGGAAATGTCGTCTGTTTTTTCTAATATTCCTGACAATGAGTTACATTGAAATATTACTTGCTGTAATTTTTTGGTAACACTGAAGTAATACTTCAATGTCATCCTGTTGTAAATAAGAGGCCAGTCATCATTAATTCATTTGATATTCATTCTAATAACATTAAATCATGCTGGACTTGCTTGGTATTAATGTAGATCTAATATCTGACATCCTATTAATACTAAATGAGTTCAGCATGATAAAAAATACCATTTTCAGAGAATACCAAAAGGAGGAATAATGAGCTGGCACTTACTGTAAAATGTTACTAGTTTCTCTTTGGTGACAGATTACCAATGGTGAAATCTGAATAGTACTAAAGCAAGTGGTTGCAAGGAGCGGTTTTAAGTATTTTGGTAGCTCTACGCCTGTTTCTTTGATGCCTTGGTTTGAAAATGCTGGTTATACATTACCTTTTAGGATGAACACCTTGGAAGAGGAACAAGAACACAGATTTACTCTGGGATTCTCAATTATAAGGAAGATGAGAATGGAGGGTACCAGGATGAAAAAGAGAAGAAAGTCCTCCTCAAAGTCTTGGACCCCAGTCACAGAGACATTTCTTTGGCAAGTTCTTCCTCTTTTCAGTTCATAGTGTACAAACAAGTAGCCATGCCACATTATTCATGTTCTGATGTTCATTATTTAATTAATTAGTTTGCATACAAAACTGAGGAAGTTGAAAAGTTAAGGCTAGCATTTTGCATGCAAGATGTTATCGAACATTCCCTGGCAATACTCATGCACCTGACAAGATCAACCTAATTTAGTCAGGAGTCAGTTTTTTCAGATGAGTCACAAATCCAGGCCCTGATCCCACATGCAAGTAACTTCTCAAGTCAGCAGTCCCACTGAGTTCAGTGGGTTATACACGGGGATAAGCGTTTGTTGTAACTACTAGATTAGGCCCTGGTCCTGCATGCAGTAGGCTTGGAGTCAGGATGCTAGAGTCTATCAGCACCTCTGACACTGGTTCACCATGTAGCCACAAGCAAGTCACTTAACCTCTCTGTACCTCAGTTTACTCCTTGTGAAGAGGAACTGCTACTATACACGAGGGTGGCGAGGCTTAATGTTGATAAAATGCTTTAAAAACCTTGGCTAAAGAGTTGGCACGGTATATAAAGTTTAAACTACAGCACTTTTACTGCACCGGCGTTTATGTAGCACTTTAACGTGTTGTTAATCCTGCATGTTACAGGAGTCACATTGTCTTTCCTGCACTTTGTAATATTATGTCGCATTCAGTTGTTTCCTTACATACCTTGCTTTAGAATAGCTACTGAACTGCTGGTATTTACTTTGACTTTTTCACTTTCTAATAGGCATTTTTTGAGACAGCAAGCATGATGAGGCAAATTTCCCACAAACACATTGTCTTCCTTCATGGGGTCTGCGTCCGCGATGTAGAAAGTGAGTTCGTTTAAAATCTGTAAATGTGGCTCTTATGAAGTGACGACATAAGCTGTTAAGGGAAGGGTCAGTCTTTTTGTTCAGCGCCTAGCACAACAGGTCGTCATCCATGACTGCAGTACGAATAATAAATAATCAAAGTAGTGGTAGAATTGGAATGAGGAGCCTTTCCTTCAGCTTTGTATCATATCATAGTTTTTCCTCCTAATGCCACCTATCTTCTGGCAGTGTTTATAAGAATGGTTTCCTTGGGTCAGGAGACCACGCAAGGTATTGACTTCCCACTCGTTGGAGTTTTGCCTGCCAGTAGAGGTTATCTCCTAGGTCAGGGTTGAGGAGGGGGCCAATGCACATACTGTACCTATTATGTGGCCAGTGAAACACTTTGTTAATCTGGACCCTTCACAAGCAGTGAATTCACTTCAGATTTAAAGCATTAGTACAGACACAGTGGTGTGGTGCAGATGCTCCAAAAAAATGTAGCTCTCCGTGAAAGACCCAGTCATGCCCTTTGGATTATGTCAGACATAATACTGTTGCTACATACTGAAGGCATGACTCTATTTTTGTAGATATCATGGTTGAAGAGTTTGTTGAATTTGGGCCACTGGATCTCTTTATGCACCGGAAAAGTGATGTTCTTACAACTCCTTGGAAATTCAAAGTAGCCAAACAGCTGGCAAGTGCACTAAGCTACTTGGTAAGTAGACAGCATGCTAGAGGGGAAAAGTACTGTCTGTAGGGTTTTTTGGGTCTAAATTGCAAAATTAGTGTGCAATAGTGGCCAGTGAAATTCCTTTTTCTGGGTATTGTTAAATAGAACACACAGGAACATCCGTGGTCTGGGGTGGGGTGGAAGTCCGACCTCCTTGTTGTTTTTATTATTTCAAATAATGTCCAAGGCTCCTAGAGTAGCCTGTTTAATGTCAAATCAAATACATAAATACAGTGCCCATCTCTGTCACTGTGTGACCTCAGGCAAGTCACTTAAGGCCCCTGTCCTTCGTTTACATCCCTTATGAAAGAGGGATGATGATTCTTGCCCATTTTTACATAGTCCATTGAGAGCTGTGAGTGAAAGTGGCATATAAGGGGGAAGTTCCCCCCTCCACCTTCCTCTCACGCTCCAGGAGCATTTCTCCCAAGCTACTCTTTGGAGCTCAACCTGGATACTTTACATCTCTCTCTTGAGCTGTGTAAACAAATGTACTTGCATAGCATGGCTGAATCATTGTATTTATTGTAACCTTCTTTTGACTATAGGAGGATAAAGAGTTAGTACATGGAAATGTGTGCACAAAAAATATACTATTGGCAAGAGAGGGAATTGACCATGAATATGGTCCTTTCATTAAACTGAGTGACCCAGGAATTCCAATAACTGTGCTATCCAGACAAGGTACCGTATAAAACCAGATTATTCATTTTACTGTGGTTGGGAAGGAAGAGAGGAAATATTATTTTACCAGATAGTTCCTTCCAGTTCACAGCCTGGTATCTCTTTCTTCCATTCTGTACAGTTTTGAGCTATAGTTTTGTGGATACACATAGTAAAGTGGAATGTTGCTTACATTCAGTGTTTGTTGTATTTGGTTACTTTGTCATTCTGTACACACACACACACACACACACACACACACACACACACACACACACACACACACACACACACTTTGTAAAAAAGCAACATTGGGTTTAATGAGCTAATACAAGAGGAACCCCAGTTTTATGAAGATCTCAGGGCACGTCCAATACTTGTAACTAGTTCTTTGTTAAGTTGCTGTAGTGCAATACGATGCTGAATAAATTGGCAGTTTTTCTAGCCCTTCATTGATATTAACTCCAGAGTATGTAAACTGTCTTTTATCTAAGAATGTGTCGAACGAATCCCTTGGATTGCACCTGAATGTGTTGGAGATTCAAAAAATTTAAGTGTTGCAGCAGACAAGTGGAGTTTTGGCACAACACTGTGGGAAATCTGCTATAATGGAGAAGCTCCCCTGAAAGATAAGACGTTAGCAGAGGTAAAAGTCTGTTTCATGAGTCTTACCTTGCTGTGTGAAATGTATCTTCTTTGGCATTTATTGTTTCCATACCAGAGTTGATAGTAGTTTAATATTTTCTGTTCAACCAGCTATTTAAATCCCATGTGAAAATTCAGTACAGGTGGGTTTGCTAAGGTGGATGCTGCTGCTTAGAATACTGCAGGTCTAAACTAGGAATTGGGCTTTGTCTGACAACAAAGCTAAATAACTAATGCTTGACTAATGACCCTGTATCCGCTTTTTGAATGTGGGATATCTTAACACAGCATAATAAGTGATTAGTGCTAATGCAGGAGCTTTTGAGGCACCCGCACCAAAGGGTTGCCTATATAACATTTAAATCACACTATTTATCCCAAAGCACTTGACAAATAAGACACAAAGATTCAATGAAATTTAGTTACCTGGGGGGAAGAGGGCAAGATCCAGCCAGCACACTGAATGAGCAGGAGAGAAGGGCATCTAGCCAGCACCCGCAGAGCAAAGTACTGCACTGACAGTGCCAGATGGAAAGCCCTCCCTCCATTTTGTTTGCCACAGGTTTCATTTATTTGCTAACAACTGTTCCCTTAAGCCACTCCCAAGACTCACAAAAGAAAAAAAAAAAGACCCCTTATGATCAATAAACTCTCACCTCTGTGTCTGGATGTAATTGAACTAACTCAGCTTATTTTCTGAATAGATGACTGCAGTTCTTAGCTCTTAGAATCACTGACTCTCCCATGTCAATTAACACACAGCCCTCTCAATACCCCCAGCCATTCATCCCTTCAATCAGAGCTCTTCCAATAACACTGGATTTCCGTAGTCTGAAACATTCATGGAGGTAGACAGGATTCCCTTCCCAAAACTATGCCATGCTGGGCTCTCTTCTTTCATCACATCCTCTCTTTCATGCTGGGATTTCTTCTTTCTTCCATCCTCCCCCAGTGCCTGGCTGACCCACTCTCTACTTCCTTTCCCCATTCCTATGTTAAGACCTGTCGCTCCCTCTGCCCTGCCCCCTTCCTCTCCTGCAAGCCTGGGCCCCCTACATCCTGGTCTGTCCCACTAATATTCTTTAATCAAACCAAAGCCATGTTCCCCCTCACCACTGCTGGGATCCCCACAGCTAAGATTCCATTTGGAATTCTTCTCCCTTGAAGTTCTGCTCTTCCAAATAAGCCTGCACAACAACTACTAAACTGTTCAAGGAAAGTATCTGGGTCCCTCAGCCACTGCCTGAGAGGAAGAGGTAGCTCAGCGGAAGAGCTGAGCTGCTGAAAGGAATTTGCTGCCTTGACAACAATGTGTTCCATCCTCCTCCTTTCCCCTCCCTAAAATGCTCCTTTTAACCAATACATCATGGGGGCAGCAAATCCTGAAGTTCCTAGACAACGCTTTTTGTGAGGGATGCAGTGGGAAAAAGATGACTTTTCCAAAAGGAGATATACACCAAACCCTTCTCAGAAATGGTTGCTCTGAGCTATCCCAGACTATGCAGAAACTAGTCTCCTCTGAAAGGCGACACCTGTGCAGAGTTTCTGGTGAAAAGGAACTGTTTTGTGGAAGCTGGGGTGGGAGAAAGATCAAAGTCAGATTTATCATGGAAAGTGTCTTACGATAGCTGTGGAGTTAAAGTATGGCTCTGTAATATAAGGTCTAATCCATGCTGGGTTTTCTGTCTTGTCTTACAGAAGGAGAGGTTCTACGAAGGGCACTTCATGTTGGTAACACCATCCTGCAAGGAACTAGCTGATCTGATGAAGCAGTGCATGCACTACGACCCCAATCAGAGACCTTTTTTCAGAGCAATTATGAGAGACATCAATAAAGTGGAAGAACAAAGTAAGAAATGATTTTGCTTGTTAGTTTGATATTACAGGAAGGTTGATTTATTTGGCTAAATTGGTAACTTCATGGACTAGCAAAGATTTACCATGACAACACATACTGGTAGCGGAAATTCCATATGTAATACAATTGAGGGTGTGAGTTTTATACTGTTGAAACAATGGGAATAAAACATGTCTGTGGGTATGTGGAAAGACTATGTAATTTCTGTGTTGCGTGTGGGTTAAAGAGCTGAAAGAATTGCAGCCAGTTTTGATATTGTGTATGTCAAGCTATGTGGGCCCAGTATGACTGGAGTCATTTGGGAATCTTAATCAGGGCACAAATGTAGGTACAGAAAACTGTGGATCTGATCCAGTTTGCAGAGAAGTTGCTAAAGGGCATCATGTTTTCAAAGGAAACTTGACATTACTTTAGACTTCTCTGCTCCCGTTACTGAATAAGCCTCTTACTTAGTCCTTATTCTGTTAATTAGCACTTTTCATGTTCAGAGTGCTCTGTCAGACACTAAACAACTAATCCTTATTTCCCATCTCTGGAAGGGAGATGTGGGACCACCCAAAATACTCATCCCCTTCTGTAGATTGGGCAACTAAGAGTCTAAATCTGAATCTTGGAGAATAACCCACAAGGACCCAGTAGCTTAGCAGAGCTAGGCATTGAGACAAGCAGCAGAGCAGGAGGTGGGCAAACAATCAGTGAGGGGAGGGAGGAATCTTCTAGCATTCAGCAAGGAGGAGGAGGGGTAGGGATAGACATGAGTCAAGAGCTTTGGACAGGAGTAAAATCTAAGGAATAAGGGGGTTCTATGGGACCCTGTCTAATTTGGACTGTATTGCTGCTGTTTTCCATGTCAGATCCTGATATTGTCTCTGAGAAGAAGCCTTTTGCAGAGGTCGATCCCACTCTCTTTGAAAAACGATTTTTGAAAAGAATCCGAGATTTGGGAGAGGTAAGTAGAGTGGTGTGTTTAGGCTGTGACCTCAAGAAGCAGACATATGACTGAGCCTTGTCTCTCACTGACACTGCTCCCAGGCTCCTTTGGGCACCCCCACTGCCTGCCAACCGAGGAATTCTCCCAGTGCAGAGGAGTCTTTGTGGAAGAAGAGGTGGTGTGCACTTTTAAGCAGATAGCTCATAGGGCTGTTGGAGGGGTGGGGAAGGGGATGATTTACAGGTGCTCCACTACACAGAGACTGGGATAGCGCAAATACAGGCATCTAGGCTAACCCCGTCAGGATAAAAAGGACTGAGCCAAACATGGAAGGTGCACTCCACACACAGATTTGGAGAAAAATCTAGCCGGGGGGATTAGCATTCACTGGTAATTTGTTACCCAGAGGAGCAACATCACCAGTCGTCTCTTTTTGATGTACCCTTTCTGAAGCATGATGAGAAAAACTGAATTGTAAATGCCTGAAGTATTGCACTGAGCATTATCTGGCTAGTGATCACAGTCCACAATGGTTTCCTTTTTTCTTTTAAAATTAGGGTCACTTTGGCAAGGTTGAACTCTGCAGGTATGATCCAGAAGGTGATAATACCGGAGAGCAGGTGGCAGTAAAGTCCCTGAAACCTGAGAGTGGTGGGAATCATATTGCTGATCTGAAGAAAGAAATTGAAATCTTGAGGAATCTTTATCATGAAAACATTGTGAAATACAAGGGAATTTGCATAGAAGATGGTAAATTTTCAAGTAGAAGATTAAAAATATAAGATTTTTCCTTCTATGGTTCAGCATAAAAACTTACTCTGGATATGAACTTAGATTTTTTTCATCTTGGTATAGGAGTTAAAATCTCTCTGATGTTTCTCCCTTCTCACTGACTGCCCCCTCACGAAAAATGTGTGTGTAGACAATTAACTATGGCTCAGTTACAATCCAGTGGAAAATAGAGCGTTGATTAAGGAAGCACAGACATAATCATAACTATACCTCATATCAAAGCAATTGCGGTGCCCAATGTTACTGAGGTCATATTTACATTAAATCCTTTGCTTGGCTCTGTCTCATTATATATGTCTGCATTCTTCAGCTGTCATTATGATCACTATTTTAAAAAGTCAGTATTTGGCTGGGAGCCACACTTACCTGCCTTTTGCAGTAGGGTCTCTGTCTTCTTATAAATTTATACAGCACCCAGCACCATGGGTGTTGCTGACACTGATTGGCGCCTTGGGGCAATACAGCCATGAATATAAATAATTCCGAGTATAGGAAAAAACCCCGGTATCTTAGATGCCACTAAAGTGGTAACTGTTGAGCAAGCCTGGTAGGATGAGTGTTGGAGTTAAAGCTATGGCGAAATGAGCATTCTTACTATGTTTTCAGGAGGAAGCGGGATTAAACTCATAATGGAGTTTCTTCCTTCTGGGAGCCTAAAGGAATATCTCCCACGAAATAAGAGCAAAATCACCCTGAAACATCAGCTAAGATATGCAGTTCAGATCTGCAAGGTAAGCCTGGAAATGGAGTCTTTCAGCAGCACAATGTCTGTGTAATTTGTAAGTACTTGAAAAGGGGGAGGGGGGAGCGGTTTACATGGACAAGGTCCCTGCTCCTAGGGGGTTTGCATTACTTATGTCTCTTACCATGTGTCCAGCAGCTGAAACATAACGGAGATATCATAGTTATCAGTGTGGAGAGCTGCTGTGGAGTGAGCTCATGGAAAATGAGTGGTTTTGAAGGAGGAAAGGAAGAGTGGTTGACACGCAGAAAAGCTGGCGGCAGCTCCAGCAAAGAGGATGGGAGTGCAAAGTTGCTAAGCATAGATGTGCCAGGACAAAAGGGAGCATTCAGGAGGGGGACCATGGGAGGAGCGCAGAGGAGCTGGAAACAGCCAGGCAGTAGACAAAAGGAGAGCTGTGCAGGATCTCGGAAGCAAGGACAAGGAGTGTGCCCTGGATACAGAAAATGGGGGAGCGAGTGGAATGATGTGGTCACAACAGCAGGAGCGGAAGTGTGTGTTAGGAAAGTGAGGAAAGGAGGTTTGTGAGTTTGGGAGAACGGTGAAGTAGGCGGTGGTGATTGGCGGTTAGATATCATTTTAGATGCATCTAAATTTGAAATCAATGGGTCATTGGGGAATAGATGCTGGAAAGACAGCTAGGTGCAATACTGAGCAAAGGCCAGAAAAGCAGCTCAGGCCACCCAAGGGCAGAGTTTAAAGGGAGGAGCAGCTGAGGACAGACTGACAAAATGGAGGAGAGGGGAGAAAGAAGAGCAACCAGAAGAGATGATGAAGGTGTCAATAGTGAGTGAGTAGAAGAGAAGCTGGGGAACCGATTTATGAAAGGAGGTGGGGAAAGTAACATGGACCTGAGTACTCAGGGTGTTAGTGTAACCGGCTTTTTCTCCCTCTTCAGGGAATGGATTATTTGGGCTCTCGTCAGTATGTTCACCGGGATTTAGCAGCAAGAAATGTCCTTGTTGAAAGTGAGAACAGAGTGAAGATTGGGGACTTTGGCCTCACCAAAGTAATTGAAACCAATAAGGAGTACTACACCGTCAAAGATGATCTCGATAGTCCAGTGTTTTGGTAATGTGATACAACAACTCAGCTTCATTAAACAGTCTGTGTAATGTAGTCATTTAACTTGCTTCAGGAAACTAACGCTTTCTGGAACTGTTTTTCTGTTTCAATAAGTCATGTTTTCCAAAGTTAAGTAAAACACACACACAAATTCCATATAGCCATCCACCCCTTTTATTTTGAATGATATATTTCTTTTGGCTTATATGCCAGAAGTTGGGGATGGATCACTTGATGATTACCTGTTCTGTTCATTCTCTCTGAAGCACCTGGCATTGGCCACTATTGGAATATAGGATATTGGGCTAGATGGACCTTTGGTCTGACCCAGTATGGCCGTTCTTATACTGATGTGCTGCATAAGGGTTTTACCTGGATGGTATATTTTGATTGCTTGTGCTGCAGCTCAAGCCTTGGGGCAAGAGAGAGGGTGTGTGTGTGTGTAATTCCTTTTATATACTCACATGTTGATTTATTCCACCCAAATGATACCATAGGCAAATTATTTTAAATGCATGTGGGTTAAGCCATCAATTTTACCTTTTACAGCAGGAGTGTATGTATTGAGTGATTTGTGCAGCACTTACTGAAATTTAACAGAGCCATGTTACATCCGTAGGTATGCTCCAGAATGTCTGCTTCAGAGCAAGTTTTACATTGCTTCAGATGTCTGGTCATTTGGAGTGACGCTATATGAACTACTGACATACTGTGATTCAGAGTCTAGTCCGATGGCGGTGAGTGGTTGTGAAAGGAAATGTTACTTCAACATCAGCAATTGAATTTTAATCCAACACTAATTCTGCTCATAAATATCTTGAAAAATAGCAATTTGAGCTTTGTTTAAAAAGACGGGACCTGAATCATTACCTTATTACTTACTCAAAATCAATGAAGAGGTGGAATGAATTTCTCTAGCTTATGGAAACAAAAGGTCCAGAGTGCTCTTTTCAAACATGGACTCTCACATCTGGATGCTCAAACCATCAGTAAACGTTTTTTGCTTAAGAACAAATAGGAGTATCTACATGCGGGTATTAGGTGTCTCGTTAAGGAAGCCATGTTTAAAAAATTGTGCTTCCTATATTCTCATGAGAGGCTGGGAAAGAAATGAGAATACTGTATGAATACGGGTTTATAACTAGTCTTCATTGTGAGATTAAATATTTCTCATGTCAAGTTTAACGGTTACGGAGTCATTTGGCAAGAATTATAAATAAATGATCTATGTGGCTTTTACTTGTTACAGGAGTTTTTGAAAATGATTGGCCCAACTCAAGGCCAGATGACAGTAACGCGGCTTGTACGTGTATTAGCAGAAGGAAAACGCTTGCCTCGGCCACAAAACGCCCCAGAAGAGGTATAAACTAGATTGATAGCCAAATGTATACAAGCAAACTTTTCTTCTCAAGCTTTCTGAAGTGTTATGTTAAAAAAAAAAAATGTTCCTAATGAGATTCCAAAGTCTGACACCTCCCCGGAAGCAAAAACCCTCTAAGGTCTGAGTCCCATATAATTCATTGTATAGTCCTTTGATTTCTGAAGTATAGAGCTGGTGCATGTACTACACCAGGGGTCGGCAACCTTTCAGAAGTGGTGAGCCGAGTCTTCATTTATTCGCTCTATTTTAAGGTTTTGTGTGCCAGTAATACATTTTAATGTTTTTAGAAAGTCTCTTTCTATAAGTCTATAATATATAACTAAACTATTGTTGTATGTAAAATAAATAAGGTTTTAAAAATGTTTAAGAAGCTTCATTTAAAATTAAATTAAAATGCAGAGCCCCCAGACCGGTGGCGAGGACCCGGGCAGTGTGCATGCCACTGAAAATCAGGTGACACGTGTGCCGCCGGTTGCCTACCCTTGTACTACTCAGAGGCTGTGTTCATACAGACACGCCATTCACGCCAGTGGGACCATCAATACCATAACCAAAGGCCTCTACCCCTTGTGTTAAAGGACAGCTCCTTTTCCTTTTCAGGAGCTGGCGATTAGTACCTGAGCCAACTCCCACTGAAGTCGTTTGGATGCTTCCTAATGATTTTAGTGGGAGGTGGATCAGGCTTTTAGTCACTAGGCCCCAGCCACTATCAGCACCTGTGATCACATTCACTAAGCTGCTGTTAACTTTAATATTTTACGGCTCACTTGTTCTGTACAGCATATGGCCTGCAATGCTATAAGTACCCCTGGATCAAGGTGGTATAGTTGTTTCTATCTGTTCTCATAGCTGATATACCTGATGCCACTTCTCCACCCAGATGGACAACCTTTGATTTTAAAATGTAACGGAAGCTCACTTCAGCTCAGATCATCAGCTAGTGTAAATCCGCATGGCTCTGTTGGCTTTAGTGGAGCTACTCCTGTTTACAGCAGCTGGTCTTTATTGAGAAAATGAACAGTCTACTATTCACCCTTTAAATTTTTTTTTCTCATTGCTAGGTGGACCAACTGATGAGGAAATGTTGGATATATAATCCAGGTGACAGGACGACTTTTCAAAATCTTATTCAAGGATTTGAAGCACTTATAAATAAATTATAATTAACATCTTTGTATTGTCAGTGCTTTACATGTATGTTAAATATAAATGCCCAGGTCCTTTTATTTTAACTACTGTAATTTGTACTCTGGCTATGCTAATACGTGTTTAAGGGTTTCTTTTTCCACTGGTTTCCTTTTTTTGGTGTAATGAACACTTGGATCAAAATATTTAAATTCCCTAGCAGAAAATCTTTAAGCACTCTGCCCTTGGTAGGGTATTACTTATTAAAAAAGGCTTGTTCATTGATCAACCGGTCCAGCACTTAGATTATACTGAACTAACACAAATTGGAAAGAACTGTGTCAAGCAAGGGAATTTATGATGGTCCCAAGTCACATTGCACATCAACAGATAAAGCACATTAAACAAGTGTTCTGCAGCTAGAATGATTTTCTTGAATAACTAACTCAGAAGATTGAGCAGAACTTTCCATAGCAATTTAATTGCTTTTCAAATAATTTTTAGGAAAGTGGTAAGAAAAAAAAAATGGTCAAAAAAGGTCATCTTTCAATGCATCTGCATTTCAAAAATATTTTGGGCACATAACATTCAGTTCAGATACTGTATCAATCAAGGTTATCTAACCAAAAAGGTTTAACCTACAATTTGAAGTCCTGAGTTTTTATATTCAAAAAATAAAACCTATAAATGTAAATATTCCAAAAAAAGCATTTACCAACTTTTATGAATCAGAGGGGTAGCCGTGTTAGTCTGGATCTGTACACAGCAACAAAGAGTCCTGTGGCACCTTATAGACTAACAGATGTATTGGAGCATAACCTTGACGAAGTGGGTATTCACCCACGAAAGCTTATGCTCCAATATGTCTGTTAGTCTATAAGGTGCCACAGGACTCTCTGTTGCTGTTTACAACTTTTATGAGTTTGCATTTCACTGCAGAAACCCAGTTTCTTACTACAGCTTTTTTTACCTTTACTAAAACAAAACAAAAAAAAACCCCTAAGCTAAATATTTTCCACCATTTTTATTGCATCCTATAAACTCAATCACAATGAGAATTTTCCTGGAAGCCATGTTTTTTTGGGCCAGACATTTTTCTGTCCTGCACGCCATTGCATTTATTAACACCTGTTTAAAAAAACACGAGGAACAAAAATTAAATGAGTATTTAGATTATTCACTTATTGCATTAGAAACAGCTTTTGGACCCCAATTTGGTATGCAGACTGCCAAATTATACAATTAACCAGTGGGGCCAGACTGGGTCTACTTGAGTTCTATGACCATAAACAGATTTTGCAGTTGAATCAAGGACACGGAAGTCATATAATGTGAATTTGGCAAGTTATACAAACTGGCAACCTTTTGCTAATTCTCTCCCTAGAATTTAGGCAATATTGTTTCCCCCAAACCTGGATTCTGAAAATGCTTAGAGGGCACATTGAGTGGCGGTAATAACTGAAAAAAAAAATTTAATATTAAAAGTATAAATGTAATTACTGAACCCCAAAAGAGGTAGGATTCATTTTTACAGTATTATTTTTTATTTCTGTACTTCACTTATGAACCTGAGTAGAATCTATATGCACTTTGTTACTCTTTATACAAATTAATAAAGATTTTTTTCCTTTATGTGTGTGTGTTAATTATAAACTACATTGTGCAAAGCTGTTACTTTTTTAGGGAAGATAAATTTGAAATTTTACTATAGCACCCTGGTGTAAAATGATACATTACGTCTTCCACTAAGTGAGAGTAGGCTGCAGATTTTGTGCTTCCACACAAATTCCACTGTAAATGGAGCAGTAATTTATTTTTTTGAAAAGGGTAACAGATACAAAAGTTGTTCTGAAAAGTTGCAGATACAATAGTTTAAACAAAATACTACAGGTGAATTTTCAACACCAATCAATACATACATGTATAATCTAACAAAACCAATCAAATGCATTGCTATTCTGCTGTTCTAAGCAGGCGTGCAGAGCATTTACATAACACAGCAACTGTGTTTTCTAAAAAAGTCCTGACTCTGAGCTACTGCAAAAAAACTTTGAGTTTATTCAAGACTTTTTTTTTCTAAATCAGTAAACTTTAAACGTGGCTTAAAAGATAACCTTGGAATAAAAAGATTAAATTTACAGCCATTACATGGCTGGAGCACTACGAACATCAATTACACTATTATTGCAATTTAGTCAAAGATGGAAACATTGAGTTGCAAAGGGATTACAAGAAAGTTAATTCACATGGTCAGTTGGCAGGTGTCTTATTCATAATTTAACTTATATGAATATTAGTAATGAAAACATGGATTTCCACCACTGCAGATACAAAAACTGTAGGCAAAAAACAACATTTGATTTAAGGTGATTTGGTGATAGGACTTGGAGCTGGTAAATCAAATTAAAGATAAAGAAACAAAGGCAGAGAGAGAAAAAAAAGTTTTGAAAGTTGCTGAATGGAGCTCTCAGCCCAGTGCACAAGTCAGGGAGAAAGGAAAGCACTAGGCAAAGGCAAAAGACTATTCCAGTTCTGGCTGGTGGAGACTGAGTATAGTACTAGTTATCATACTGCAATTATGTAAGGTAATTCCTTGGAGAAAATGACCCTCTGTATAAAAAAAAAAAGCAAGAGAATGGGGAGTAGCAGGAACAAGGAAGTGGGAAAAGTTCATGGTGAGAGAAGGAGTCTACAATGAAAATCTTTTGAAGGGAGGGGTTCAAAAGGGATGGAATATTTATAATAAAAGTAGGTGTAAATAATAAACCCAGCTGTCTCTATGCTGTATCATATGCACCATACTCATAAATGCCAGTGAGAGCTGAGTGAGTAGAGATTAGTCCTGTCTAAAGAGGACTATTTGATGCAAAAAGAACACATCATAAAGGCCTAACCCTGAAGTCCATGGGAATCGAGGGCATTCAGAACTTTGGGTCCCAAATGACCAGGGGGATAGCTGAAGCAAATTGTAAAAGTAAGTTTGACACCTGGAGACAAGAGTAGAGTGAAGGTTAAAAACAGGAAAGTGGGATTAACAAAACCAAACTAGGACAGGTGTAGTGGGGTTGGGGGCAGCATTTACTCCTCTACTCTTTGAACAACCCAGAAATTAGAGAAAACAAAATCGGCTGTTAAATTTTTAGCTTCTTTCTGAGCAACTTTTATACTGATCCGCTTACAAAGTGGTTGCAATTATTTTGGTTAGTTTTACTGTTCCTGCGCATTGAATTTTCATCACCAAGTGAAGGGTACCTTTTACATTTTAGTTTTTGGGAGACTCTCTCACACCAGTTCAAATCCAGTGGTTAGCAAGACCTAGTATTTTACACAGATTTCAGAAGCAGATTAAGGCAGAAAAATTAATTCACAAACAATTGCATATAAAAATGACAACCACCTCTTGGGACAGAATATCAATAGCTAAGATTACACCTTTGTTCTAACTATCGCCTATGTACTCTAGATTGATGCTGGTAGGCTCACAATATAACAAACTTATTTTTAACAAAACATTTACTGAAAAGCTCATGGGCTCTGTTAATACACCTGGTGTCTCTCCAGTGTTTTGGGGAAGATTTTTAAAAATATAAAGACTAAGTGAAGAAGGCTCAACTCTGGAAAAGGTAAAACTGAAAAGCACACTCAAGATTTTTTTTAAAAATTATGACTAAGACAATCTCACCTTCCTCATCTAAGGAACAAGGGAAAAGTCTCCTTTACCACTATTTTCATTGCTTTTGACTGACATGATCAACAATCACCAAAGGAAACTTCTTTGCAGGCATAAGACAATCATTGTCAATTCTGACAAGTTACAGTAAGATCATGTATTATGAGAGACACCATTGTATTATTTAACAAGGCAAATAATGAGTGAAAAATGTCCAACTAGTTGTCTTTATTGCTACATATAATTTATTTGGAAAATTTGCCTGAATTGTTCCTTTTAGGAATGTGTCACCCTATATAAGGATGGATGGGTATGAAGTCAAGGCAGTAATAAATACAGAGGTACAAAAAGGTCACCTGTTGGCTTTAAGGCAGGATTGGTTGATTGGATCTCAATAAACACGCTTTTTTTTAAGATAGGATTCTGCATAATTTGATGCTGTGCCCTGAGTGTGCTGGCCAATATATTCAACTGGGCCAGCTTCTGGGGAAGAAATGAGGTGTGAGGAACTTCGCTTTTCACTTCTTACTGGTGCCACCTGTGCAAAAGAAGAAAGTAAGTGACAACCCAAACTAAGTGATCAGAGAAAACAGTACCATTTGTGTTTATAAAGAGTTCCAAGCTGAGGTGTTTTATACTACGCACGAATGACATTAGCTATTTAGTCTAGAAGTTCTAATCATTGCCACTAAGTGCTAATATCCCAGTCCATCCTGATTTCTTTAATTATTTTATTTTTATACACACATATCTCTGGATGTGGTCTCTCTGAATTTCAGCTCTGAAATGTGCTTTACAGATGCTGTAAAAATGTAGTGAGGGCTTGGGTGTGGAAATAAAGAGCTTTCTTTATTTCGGGCAACAGGTTAATCAATCATCTAATGCCAGGATTCAGACAAGTCTGGATGCCCAGGCACACTGTATATTTGTTTAGTCCATGCCAAAGGAATGGTCTCTGACTGCCTTCTATGGAATGCGGCATTAATATAAGCTTGGGACCAAGCTGTCTAACATCAGCTTCATCTATGAACTTTCCTCCTTTAACTAGAAAAAAGGAGATTGAAAAGCAGCTGTTATCTCAAACACCTGAACTATTTCTTTCCTCTCTGGGCCATGATAACTCTATCTGGATGGAACCTACTGACAGAGTTTCCGGCCCGGTGTTTGGGAACTTAAAGTGAAATCCTTTCCTATGTGCACAACACACAGCAACATCCGTAGCCCTTCGCCATCTTTGTTACAAGGTACATCTCAGCCAGTTCTTGCCAAACAAGTGCTACCACCAGCATCTAGATTTGATCCTTCACAAACCCAGGGCTACCCTGAGACTTTCCTAATCAAGATGTAAATAGAAAAGCTTTGGAATTGGCTTGGTAGGTGCCACAAGGTTCATGTTTGCCCTAGTTTACCAAAACATTTTGTAGTTGGCACAATACTCATTTAGACTTTCAAAAGTCCTAATTATCTTTTAGCCACTTGGTGGCAGCAAGAGACAAACAAGGCATGCTACCACCTGCATCTAGATTGGCCCGTGTCTGAAATCACTCTGAGTTTCTCCTCTCACCTTCTTCAATGGATTCTGTGGAGTAAGCTGAAAGCTGCCTGGCTGGCATGATCCCTGGGTTCCGGTGTAATATGAAGGCATAACCTGCAAATAGGTATTGTAGTCTCCATAAGATATAGCAGCTTCCTAAATGGAGAAGAGGATCCATGATAAACCAAAAGGTCAAAACAAAACTATTTATTTTTAAGTATCAGAGTAACAGCCGTGTTAGTCTGTATCCGCAAAAAGAAGAACAGGAGTACTTGTGGCACCTTAGAGACTAACAAATTTATTAGAGCATAAGCTTTCGTGGACTACAGCCCACTTCTTCGGATGCATCTTATTTGACTATAGTAACTATCAGTGGACAGATATGGAAATATCTGAGTCAAACCAAGTTTCTAAAGGAAAGAATTTTTAGTTCAGAACAGCTCAGGCCTACCGCAATGTATCTCTCTCATTGAGTCTGATATAGGAACTTTTAAAAATCTCTATGCACACAATCCTTTTAAAAATAAAAAAGGAAATTTGGTTTTGTATTTTTTAGATTTTGCCTAACATTTACACTGCAGCACCTACTGGGGATCTATAACAATGTGAGAGCTAAATAGCTCTTGGATAATACCTTAGTGGGAAATAACTTAATAATCTCTTGTTCACTTATGCTGTTCTATGGCTGCAATGTATGATCATTTTTAGTGCACTCCTGCTCTATTTTACAGCACATGGTGAAAACTTTAGGTTGTAGGATCCTAGGTACAGGAAAGCTTAGGGAATATCAAAGACGGAGTGTTTGGGAGCCACACGGTGACTCTCCGGCACCATTTTCCCCATACAATCTGGTTCTTTCTGTTTACAGTAGCGCTGAAACACATGTAGCATCCTAATGCTAAAGGAGAGAAGCAGTCAATGGAAATGTGAAGGAAATTCATTTCACTTTTACCTCAGAAGCTTCATTTTCAAATTCACCAACTCTTGCTTGAGTAGCGTTGTATGCCTGCGCATAATGCTGATACCACTGCTGGACAGCCTCCTATAAATGAAAAAAACTTGTTCACTTCATCTGCCTGCTATGGTGATTTTACTTTATGCCAATTTCCCATGACCTTCACAGGGCACTAGATTTAATTAAAGACAAAAGCTCTCCAGGACACACAAAAACAGATTTAAAACCAATAATAAAAATCCAACAGAACAGTTTAAATATATGTTTTAAGTGATTATGTGATAGGTGTCAGACTGACCACACTAAAGTCTTCTACTCACCTAGAAGATATAGAACAATTATATGTCTGAACCTCATCTAGTATAGTATATGTTCGTGATGCCCATTACACCTTAAATAACTTGATTCGTTGGTTTGGAATTTGTTTATCTTGTAGCTCGTGAAAAAGACTTCATTCTGCACTTGTCATCTAAATTGATACTAGGACCCGAGTGATAATATCCTCTTTATTAACGACATAAAAATTGATAAAAATGCTCTATAATTTATAGTACCATTGAGCCAAGTAACTCCATCATTTTCACAGACCTATGGGATGTCTTTACAACAGGTCCTACTCCAAGTAGAACACAAAACAACCACATGCAACTACAGTGTAACATCAGTTATCTATAAGCAATAAAAATATACCAAGCCCCCCCATTACAGGAAGGAAAGTACTGTTAGCTAACATACCTGTGTATAATCCCCATACTGTTGAGAGTAATTAAAGTAGTTTTCCATTGCATGTTGTGATGTAGTTCCCTGAGAGACTGCAGCGTCCACAATGTTGCTTGAAAGCCCAGTGTGCTGCTGTGTATTAGTTGCTTTGCTGGCAACTGCTGCTCAAAACAAAATTAATATATTCAGTTTATACATGCTGTGCAACCATTAAGGGGCACACTTTGATCTTGGATACACTTGTCACAGACCTGAAATTTATTACTCCAGATTTACACATTTAACTGTAATCAAAATGTAGCCCAAAATATAAAAGATTTTATGTTTGATAGAAAATAGTTTCAAGAATGTATATAAATTCAGAACAAATATGTGAACAACTCTATACATTTGCATTAGAAATACTGCAGCACATAATATCTCTTTACAGATAAGTACTCATATAAACTGTAATTTTCCAACTAGAAAATTAGTTATGAGGGTCGTTTATATCAATTTACTTTTCTTCTCAGTGCAAGTTCTTTGAAAGAGAGAATCCACTGTTTTATTAATGACAAATGCTGTGGTTGTTGGGATTGTTTAGTAAGCAGAAAAACAACTTACCACAATCTGCTCTTGAAAGCCCTAAATCAAATCACAAGCTGTTAGACCAGCATCTGCGGAATGGCTGCTTACCTGAAAGACATACACCACGCAACACGCTTGCCAAATTCAAGTAGGGATTGGTACTAAGACGGATTTCTTTGGGTGGTTCCCCCAGGAGCGAAGTCTGGTTTTTTGAGGGAATCTGTAAAAATGTTATAAATCGTCATTCATTCCATTTTTCAGCTATCACTCAAGTCGTAAGTAAAACAAAAGCAATGACATGTGCTTGTCTCTACATGACTTTAAAAACATGCAGATTCCATAGGTTTTACAGCAGAATATCTCCACATCGATCCGAACGGAATCATCTGAACAGACTGCTCAGATTACAGATATTTTTTCTTGCCAAGTAGTTTGTCAGCCAAGTGTCTCTTTGGACCAGCAGGGAATGGTTGGGGAAGGGGGGAAATTGCAAACTTAGTTTACCTGAGAATATTTAAAACCTCACTAAAAGCCATCAGATTAATACGCTAACAGTAAGCATGTGATAGACGACTAGCTTCAACTCAAGTCTCTGGCAAACCAAGGACTGATGAACTCTGACTTAGGGAGGTAGAATTTTCTCTGATGTACTAATGTAAAATGCCTTTCTGATCACGCTGCTTATCAGCGCTAGCACTACTTACATTAAAGGGAAAAATAGTTGGGAGCGGGTCTGAGACCCCAGGACTCACTCACTCCCCCAAACCAGCAGAGGTGTGTGGGCTCCTGGAACTGTGGTGGACTGAGTCTATTCTGCTAGTTTTTGCTTCTCTGTGGTGCTAGGTCCTTAACAGGGACAAGCTGTTTCAGGAGGAGAGCAGGAGCGCCAGAGGCAGCCTGCCTGCCCAAAGGCCACCCCTAAGAGTATGTCCATGCTACATTCCGGAGCGAGTGCCTAGCCTGGGTCCGCAGACTCAGGCTAGCAGTGCTCTCACTAGCGTGCTAAAAATAGCTGTGTAGACATTGCAGCTCAAGTCTGGTGAGGGGCTAGGGAGGGAGGACAGCATCTACACAGCTATTCTTAGCACGCTAGCGAGCCCTCCACTAGCCCAACCTTACATTTAATTTGTTGATTTACAGCATAAAAATATACCCAAAATAGAGTTACATGTGCAGGTGGCAAATTAGTTAGCTAATCCTACATAGATTCTAGCAACATTTAAAACACCTGTCACAGCACTCCCAACACCTGCCAGAAAACATTGTTCTCGCCACTTTTGAGAGATGGGTCTCCTGCTAAGTCATAACAGTGATGCAGAAGCACTTACTATTAATATCAATAAACACAAAGGAACTGGTCTATGCTGAGGCATATGTCATCTCTCAAACTGTAACACATGGGAACTGAAAATCATCTCTTTTACGGGCCAATCAGAACACTGAGTGAGATTCCACAGAGATGTACTGAGTATCCTACATAGAGGGCAAACTATTCGGCCAAATTTTCTGTGGGCATAAGACCTCAATGGCATCACACCAACAGATAATTTGGGCCATAAATTTCAGAGGATTTTTACCTGCTTTTCAACACTGGGTGTAATCTCTTCACTGTTAATGTACATTCAGGTTCCTAATTCACTTGGTAATCACATTTGGTACATCCGTTTGGGTTGGAAGTTGGCTTTTTCTACTACTAGTACCAAGGAGTTTATTCAAATAAGGGTAATTTGTTGCCCTTAATATTTAAAATCATAATTAAAAATGCAAACGGATTTGCATGTCTAAAATGGAATTTAATGCTCATGAGAAGTGCCAGAATGTCAGCCTGGGAAACTGAAATCCACTCTTTAGTCAAAACACAGTAAGGCATGAGTCCCACCTCACACTACCACTGTAGCGGAGCCCTATTCTGGGAAAGGCTCCTACCTCAGTGAGTCAGGAGATGGTTCAGTCTCCAGGCCCATTCAAACCTTGGGTTCAGTTGACACTGACTATGAGGGGAACCAGTTAGTGCCATACTATTAGGAGTTTCATGATACCTGTCCACTGGGAACTGGACTGAAGACAACACTTTCTCAATTTCACAGAGACCACTGAGCAGCCATCCCAGAGTATGGATGGGCTGATTTCAAACTGGAGAACATATAATCACTTGAAACATGTAGCCGGGAGGTTTTATATAATTTTATTCTAAATCCATTCGGTTAAAAATGTACAAATCTGGAATGTGCTACTAATGTACTCGCCTTAGAAAACTGGCCCCTGTATCAATTGATGCAGAAAAGGAAGTAACTTTATTAATATCTCTGCCAGAAAGGCTGTCCAAGAGTATGGGATTCAAAACCTCCCTAGATAACCTGCAGATTCATTTTTAGAATACTTGATTATCTGGAGTTTTAAAAGTTTATTTTCCTTTTTTATCTGTATGAAAAGGTGAACGGAAATGCTGATTAAAATATACAAAAATAATCTGTTTAAAATCCCAAATCATTACACTAACATAGATTTAAAAATTAAAATAATTACATATTAAATAAATGCTGAAAACAGAATTTAGCCGAAGACACTGCTTAGGTGCTAGTAATCTCAACTGCTTCAGGAAAACAAGAAAACTTAAATCAAAACATAATAATCTAAGATATTTCAAGTTTTCTGTAAATGTCAAATGTTTAAGTAAATACATGTACAGAATACAGTTAATGGCTGCGAATCTCAAACAGTTTTTAATAAAGCATTTCATTTCAGCTTTAATTTTTTCTTCTGCATCCACACACTTTGAAAGAATAAATACTAAACCTGATCTGATGTCAAGGAAATGCCAATTGTGTTTTAAGAGGATGCAGATTAGAAACACACACACGCACGCACACCCTAACCTAGAGGTACTGTTCTAGTTTACAGTCACTGAATTACAACACGAGTTCCATTTTTACTGTCTAAAAAGGGCATTTCCTGTAGCTTACATAATTTCATCATTACATATACAGAGGCATGTACATGAGGATAATAGTACTATAGAAAGATTCCTCTTTGTTAATTCATTTTGACAATCAAAAGACATTAATGTTTCCTTGCTGTAATTCATAATCCAAATAACCTTAAAATGCTTTATAAATCATTCTATGATTCAGTAAATATTATAATGGAGATACTGCAAAAAGAAAATGCAGTTAACTTGTAGTTGGAAGAACAACAACAACAACAAAGGGGGCGGGAGCACGGGAATGCAAAATCTATGTCCGGTTTTTCTTACCCCTGAACTTGTATCAGTGCTTTTTGGCTGACTTTGCTGTTGGGGATGTTCTGTGCGCAAGCCTCCAGCAGTAAAATTTGTTAAGCTCTGAAGATAAGCCTGCGACCCTGAGCCAGCTCCTTCTGACAGTCCCACTGTAGCTGATTGTTTATCCTGAGTATTATTTTGCCCTGGCATAGCTTGTCCAACAACGGGCTGATTTGGAAAGAATGGCAAGATGCCCATCCCTGTTGCTGCTGTTGTTCGATTTGGAGTCACATTAGATGCTGCAGTCAACCATAAATGGAGAAACCTTTCTGTTAGACAAGATTTATCAGAACATTTTACTTGTGGTTTTTATTAAGTGATGACAAAAACATTGAGAAATCTATTTCAAAGCTGTCATATAACAGTTAATCCTGATGCTGGTGGCCAGGAATGCTGCAGTAATAAAAACCTGGAGCTTAATTTAAAACTAAAGCTAGAACAGAAAACTGTAACTGTATTTAATGCTATTTCAGTCTAAACATCTGCTAGGCTAAGAAGTTAAACTGACCAGGGTCTGGTTCATTTGTTTTTTCTGCTACTCAAGAAAGCTATGAACAGCAGCAGCAGAAGCCCCTAAGTGATCTGTCTGTGGGCTCAGGAAAACTGCACAGCATCAGTTCACATGAGGAAGGTTTTCTTCACAACCTGAAGGGCAAGAAACTCTTTTTTTAATTAAATGAAGGCTTAAATTCTGCAGAAATTGGTGGCCTAAGTCTCACTGCTCCACAGAAAAACTCTTCTACTTACCACTGGTGAGTACATTATTCAAGCCTTGTCTAGGAATACTGTAAAATGAAGTAAGGTGTCTGAAATCATTTATTTAACAAGACTTGGGCGCAATCAATGCAGAGTGTGGGGCTGTTAGTAGTCCCAAAAACAAACTGGGTGGAAAATAAGAAGTTATACTAAACAGAGTCATCTCCGATCTTTCCACAGACAGCTTAAGGCATCACTGTGCCAAGAAATTTGCAACCAAAAGTCACATCCATCAACACTTAGACAGTAAACCTCTAATGCTTAATGGAGTGAGCACAAACAAACTGTTTGCAGAGCTCCTCAACTAGAGGAGTTTATTCACCCTGGAATAACAAGTCTAAAAAGGCAGATCCTGAACAAAAAAAGTGGCTCCAACCTTCCTAAAAATTGGTAATATCTGTGCAAGTAGAGTATTAGCATCCTGAAAATATTCAAAAAATGCCACAATGTCTTCTGCACCAGGTGAACAACAGAGAGAAGTGAGACAGAGGAGAGAAGATACTGGTTTAAGCAGGAAATTCTGCAGAAACTTTTGCAAATCATCAATATGATGAAATACCAAGAGGGACTGCAGGATAGCACCCACTCACCTGGCACATGTAAATCTATCAAACAAGAAACCCTTTGCGCCAAAACCCAAAGAAAGATGGAGGAGAGAGGCACAAGAGTCAGAACCCGGAATGCACCAGATTAAGACTCTAGGGGGCCACAGAATAGTTTATTTTAAATATATAGAAATAAACCATGAAAGAATTCCTATCAAATAGTCCACTAAGAGCACAAACATTTAAGAGCTGCCATCTGGATTTTCAAGGCACTGCATGTAATTCCCCGTTGTCAAATGTTGGAATCAAGAGGGAGGGAAAGTGGTAAAATCTACCGCAAGGCTGATCTTAGTGGCAAATAGAAATTTACAAGGGTTTCCTTAAAAGGCCTGTGCTATTTGCTCAGGTATTATGAAAGGGGCATCCCAGGCAGTAAACACAAGCCATGTTTTACCACATTCAGGACAGAAACATTGAAGAAGACAGGCAGGACCACGCTTCCCCCATGGCCACTCACCTACAATTCTATGAAACTGATTGTGTAGAACTTGCCCATCTGATCCCAATGGATAATCCCTGCTCAATTTTTTCATCATCCGGGAATAGGGAAGATGTTTGGTTAACCTTCTGCTTCTATTGGCTAGCTGCTGAGAAGCCATGGTGTGCACACAGAACACTTCAGGGGGAACACCTGTTGTACAGCACATTGTGCACAAGGATTACAAAATCAGACTGCTACCAAGGCCTGAAGGTGCAGTTACACATAAGAAATGCTATGCACAAGCAATACAGAACAAATCCAATAGCCACTCGGCAGGGTTCCTCAGCATATACTCCACGTGAAACCTTTTTGAAAAAACCTACTGACATACCAACTCTGCACTGCAATCCCATGAGTTCTCAAGTGAAGCAGAGTTAGGCCAGGTCCATGCATATCTGTGTGAGAGATTCTGCCAATAAACACATACATGCCTCAGGAAGTGGAGTCAGTGATTTAGTAGCTGGCACTTTGCCTTCTGAGTTAGGACTGAAGCAAACTGCAGCATAGTATCACAAAGCACTGGATTGCTGGAAGCACCCTCTTACAAAAAACAAAGTGAGCAACAGCTGGCACTTCTCACAGGAGACAAGGGTGTTAACCCCGTTGTCCTGGCCAAATTCAAACTCAAATACTTATGTTCTGTGTATCTAATTTTCCCCTGCAGTTCCACTTGGATTGAGCATTCGTCTTCATTTCCTGTCATAAACTGTTGCATAGTGTTGTAAAACGTGTATCAAGTTCCACCCTGAGGTGGTCATACTTCAGAGTGAATAAAGTGACCTCTATCTCAAATTTGTATCCGTTTGCTAAAGGGACACAGTCAATTTAAAAGAAAAAAAAAATCACCCTTTTCTCAGAGAACAATTTACCTCTGAGTTACAATACCCAAGATAACAGAGATTAGAGAAGAAAGTATTTTTATTTTGTTTAGTTTGTGCATTCACAACATCCATTTTTGTACAGTCTCTCCTGTGTAGTCAGTCATTGTCCTCAGTTGTTTGGGTGGGTCTTTCACACAGTAATGTGTATAAAACACAGAGGGACTCAGGGCAGGCATAGTACATGACACTATTTTTAATTAATTCAGTGGATTTTAAAGTTAATTCAATGGATTTTAAATTGACAGCATCCCTTCAAAGCCCATAAATTAGCCTGTAAAGTGCTCTGTGTGTAGGACAATATGAGTATTACAGATATAGCTTTGACTTCATTCTTCCTTCCTAGCATTTAACACAAAACACCAGTTCTGCTACTGAAACGCCCAACTTGCTGAACAGCTGAGCAACAAATCAGAGTTGCAGAGGAGAGCATCAATCAAGTATAAAAACAATAGTCTTTACCAATATTTTGTATGGAACGGCCATTGGCTGCACCTTACTAGAGATAAAAATGAAACTCAGACTCCTCTGAAGATGGCA
This sequence comes from Trachemys scripta elegans, assembly GCF_013100865.1. Taxonomy (NCBI): domain Eukaryota; kingdom Metazoa; phylum Chordata; order Testudines; family Emydidae; genus Trachemys; species Trachemys scripta. The sequence continues at coordinate 90,929,631 of NC_048305.1, forward strand.
CATCCTGGAACCTAAAGGGCAATAATTCTGCACTGTGGTTGGTAATGACATGTGAAATAGAGCCAATTCCTGGATCTGTACTAGCGGTAACCACGTCACCAAGTGCAGTGCACTTTCGGATATTAACATGCAACATATGGCAATTGAGTTGTTACAATGTTTGTGCAATGTAAGTTGTCATTAATTTTGATTGTATCCACATTATATGCAATTACAAATGAGAACAGAGGTGATCTGTACAACGGGGAGTGGAAGGGAACATGTCCAAGAGACAATCATCTCTAAAGCCAAGCTGGACTATCCTCCACTAATCCCACTATATCCTGCTCTTGCAGAGAATATCTATAATAGACCCATAAAATGCAGATGTGTAGTTTCTGAAATTATCTGTCAAGAGAATTATTTTGAGCAGTTTTCAAGTTACAAACAAAATTTCAGAAACAAGAAAATTTATTATACCACTATGAAGAGAAGAATAACTAATGCTAACAACTCATCTTCTTAATACCTTCCTTAAAAAAGAGAGAAAAATAAAATTCCATTAAAAGGCAAAGCTGCTAATTATGTTTATAGTCATAATTAACCTGTATATACAGTAGAACCTCAGAGTTACGAACACCTCGGGGATGTAAGTTGTTCGGAACTCTGAACAAAACGTTATGGTTGTTCTTTCAAAAGTTTACAACTGAACATAGACTTAATACAGATTTGAAATGTTAACATGCAGAAGAAAAATGCTGCTTTTAACCCTCTTATTTTAAACAAAACAAGCACAGAAACAGTTTCCTTGCCTTCTCAAATCTTTTTTTAAGCTTTCCCTTTAATTTTTTTAGTAGTTTACGTTTAACACAGTACTGTAATGTATTTGCCTTTTTTTTTTTTTTTTTTGGTCTCTGCTGCTTTCTGATTGTGTACTTCCAATTCCAAATGAGGTGTGTAGGTTACACGTTTTCCTTCTCTTCTTTCACCCTACTAGGGGAGCAGGGCACTGGGGCGTTATAGAATCTTAACGCCTACATCCCATTCCATTTTTCCTCAGTTTACATTTCAAGGCTCCATATCAGAACCATCTTCCTTGTGGCTGAGAACTGCATGGAACTGCATGTTCACCAGCACTTTGCTGGCTGCAGGAATCTCTAATGAATTACCAAAGCATTTTCCCCACCCTCCTTCCTGACAAGGGACAGAGCACCCTCACTTTACGGTATTCACAGGGAAGTGAAATCAAATGCAGAGTAGTAACTCTAGGCTTATCCAAATACATAGATTTATATGCAGTGAAGAGCATTAGTCTTCACAAAGCCTTTAAACTCTTTGATGCCGTTGAACTACCTCTCCCAACTTAAGCGCTAATTCCTTTTCCATCAAGATGTAATGTCAACAACTTTAGAGGTTTAAAAAATTCCATGTAATGGACTTTTACTCAACTCCAGTTAAAACCTAATAGGATTCTGGTGGGCTGGATTCACAGCTGATTTCTGCAGAACAGCTACTTGTAAGAGAAGCTTTGTGATGTTGAGATGTATCAGGTGGGAACCTACAGGAATGAATACTAAAAATCTATTTCTGTCCTCATGTGAAGAGACAAGACATTAGGAAAATTAATTAAAAACAAGGAATATCAGTAAAATCAAGATATTTGATTTCTCCAAAATCAAAATGTTGAGGTCTACAAGCGTATTAAAAGTAGAACAGTAGACGCCCTTAAAATGGAATAAAGTTAATTGTAGGACTAAAAGGCATGGACTAAGAGAGGCTACAAGCATTGAAAACCAAAGTAATATAAAGTAAAGCAAATGCCCTTTTTAACATGTCTAGTACATTGCATCAGATAGGGGATATGGGCATAAGCAAAGAAAAGTAATAAGATCTAGTCCCATTCATATATCCGAGAACATCAGTAAGAAAATAAGACACTAAAATGAAAACAGTGCTCCTTTCAGAAACTGAGAACTTCAGGTAAGAAATAGCATGCCAAATCACCTTAAGGAATTAAAGCAAATTCAGAACCCTAGCCAAATATATTGCTGTGGGTTTATCTGACAGTTAAGAGTTGTAATAGGAGAGTGTTGATAGTGTGCTAATTTCACTCAACACAGGAAGATGAGACTGTCTTATATTAAATGTTAAAGCACCTAGCATTAACTCTTAGAGTCATTTCACACAAACAGAATAGACATCTAACTACCCTATTTAGGAATTAAAATAATGCGGTCATGAAAAAATGTGTCCATGATTTTAGAGGCTGCTGTTAAAAATTTGGCTCACATCAGGAAAAGCTCATTCCTAGCATAAAGGGGTTAATCAGCAAGTCTGTTCATGTTTAGCCTCTCCTTGGAATATGTGGCCCATTTCTGTTTACATTTTGCTATTCTGCTTACTCTTGGCTTCTTTCAGTTATATACCTGTTTGACTTAAGTGATAAACTTCATGGTCAGCCTGAACTGACACCAAGATGTAAGCAAGTGTGTGTGGGATATATGATACCATGCTAATTATAATTCTGAATTTGTCTGGATTTTGATGTTTAAGCCGGCAAAATCAACATGAGCAGACAGTAGCCTGATACTCAAGTACATGCCTGGCAAATACAGACCATGGAAAACAAAAATATGGGAATCTTCTGGAAGAGAAGGCAATGAAGCCAAGGTGTCTGTGCCAGAATCCTCATCTATGTATGCTTCAGAACAGGGGTAGGCAACCTTTCAGAAGCGGTGTGCCGAGTCTTCATTTATTTACTTTAATTTAAGGTTTCGCATGCCGGTAATACATTTTAACGTTTTTTAGAAGGTCTCTCTCTATAAGTCTATATATTATATAACTAAAATATTGTTGTATGTAAAGTAATCAAGGTTTTCAAAATATTTAAAAAGCTTCATTTAAAATTAAATTAAAATGCTGATCTTACGCCACCAGCCTGCCCAGCTCGCTGCCAGCCTGGCGTTCTGTTTACCTAGACCAGCAGCGAGCTGAATGGGGCCTGACCTCTGAAGCCCCCCACACCTCCAGAAGGGTGGGTGTGGAGGGCTTCAGAGGTCAGGGCAGAGGGCTGGGTGTGTGTGGAGGTACAGGGCAGAAGGCTGGCGGTGTGGGGGGCTTCAGAGGTCAGGGCAGAGGGCTGGAGAGGTGTGGGGGGGGTGCAGGGCAGAAGGCTGGAGGTGGTGCAGGGCAGAAGGCGGGGGGGTGGGGGGGGAGGACAGAGGGCTGGGGTGTGTGTGGAGGTGCAGGGCAGAAGGCTGGGTGTGTGGGGGGGTTCAGGGCAGAGGGCTGGGGTGCTCGGCTCATGGGGGTGCTCCCAGCTCCCTGCCCTCTGCCCTAAGCAGCTCATGGCAGGGGGCTGGAAGGGATATGTCCTGTTCCACTCCATGCCCCAAGGCCCGTCCCTACCTCTTCTCTGCCTCCTTTACCTGGGGCCAGCTTTAGCAAGGGGCTGCCACTCCTCCCCCTTCCCTTTGCAAGGGCCGGTGCAGGGAAGGAGAGGAGGAGGGGTAGGAAAGCAGGCTGCACCACGGCTGGGGGAAGGAGGGTGGGAGCTTGGCTGCTGCAGGACAGAGCTTCTGCCTCCTACCCCAGCAGGGGAGAGCGGCGGGTGGGGGGGCTGAGTGCGGCTGGGGGTCAGAACCGCGGCAGGCAGCCACGTGCCATTCAAAATCGGCTCGCGTGCCGTGTTTGGCACGCATGCCGTAGGTTGCCGACCCCTGCTTTAGAAGCTAAATGAAAATATGCCCCTTGTTTGCATTGCTGCTTTTTTCATAAAATATCTAAGTTTGTGTAACTGGGAAGCCTCGGAGTTTGTGCCAGGTAGTGAAAGCAGCCAACGCAAACCGATCAATACAGCAATTATCAACATAATTCTTTTGTTAAATGCACCTGTATTTCACATTGTTGTTAGGCTTGGTGGCTTCCTTATTCTGTGGTGATAAGGTTAAAGTTATTGATTATCACTTTTGTTAAACAAGTAGGAGTGAGTCAGCTGCATATTTTCAAACTGGACATTTCTGCTGGTACAGTATGAAACAAAATGTCATTTACATGTATGCGCTTCTCCATGGTTTCCCAGGTCTGCACTCACTGATGGTATTGGCCTTGTTCCCAATACCGTCTGAAGTAACATTGGTGGAGGCTCTCCAAGTAAGCCAGGTTTCTATAAAGAAGAACAAGTGGTATTGTAAATGACTACAGTCATCTTAGCTATTCCACAGGCTTTCACATACAGTTAATCTCTTCTACATATGCTAGATGGTTAAAGTTTTAATAGGCTAAAAAGTCCTATTTGTTTTAGAAAATAGCTAATGAAAAGGTACACAGGTAGATAACTGAAGTTAAAATGATGAACTTACACTGTTAGTTTGAATATTCTCAATTTTAATTAGTTGCTTCTGTGCCAATTGTAGGTGGGAGAGGTTCTGTAGCAGTAAATTAGATGTATTCCCCAGAACAGAATTCTGCCAAATTGACACAAGAAGCATTAGTTAAAGAATACAAAAAAATTACACTTGTTGCAAGATTTCCGGTTGATGTGATATAGGCCAGATACTTTTAGCTTATGTCTATGTTCATCTGAAGTCAGTGACTTCCCCTCCATAAAACCAAATCCTTGCTTCATTTGCAATCAAAGCTTTCAGAAGATTCTGAATTCCTTTTATCCTTCCTTTCCTCCAGTTTGATTTTCTGGGTGATTTTTAGAGGATAAGTGTAGTTTATTGTATTGTGCTTTACAATGTTTTTATTTCTTACATGGCATCTGCTCCAAACATCTCACTACTTTATTAGGTTATGTTGGGATAGTTAGGGGCTATTATATACTGCTTTACAGTCTCTAAACATTAATGCTACCTTCAGGAAAGGATACCTACACATATATAATTCTTCCCTTTCTCATTGGTAAGTATCCTACATAGAGCACTATTCCCAGAACATTCATAACGTGGCTAGTTATTCAGGCTATGTTCACACTGTGGCTCAATGTTTTTTGAAATGGTTTTCATGCACAGTTACACTAAAACACTGTTGTAACATGGTTTTCATCCACAATCAAGACACTTAACAAACCATGTTGAGATGCCATACTAGAACTTGCCTTGGGGATATTCTACAGTATGGTTTTTGGATTGCATGATGGTTTAAAAGAAATGGCTGTCCACCCTGGAGCATCAAACGATGCTATACTTCAGGGGTTCTCAAACTGGGGGTCGGGACCCCTAAGGGGATTGTGAGGTTATTACATGAGGGGTTCGTGAGCGGTCAGCCTCCACCCCAAACCCCGCTTTGCTTCCAGCATTTATAATGTTGTTAAATATATAAACAAGTGTTTTTAATTTATAAGAGATGGGGGAGTCACACTCTTGCTATGTGAAAGGGGTCACCAGTACAAAAGTTTGAGAACCACTGCTATAATTTGTGCTAACTACATGACTGCTTGAAAACATTGAGTCAAACATCATTCTTGGAGAGCAAGAGGTTCTTGAACATGGTTTGCCAGCCAAAACATATGTTTGCTCCAGGTCTCTATAAACCTTTTTCTGTAGCACTCTGGCATTTAAAGAACGCATTCTGTGAGGCAAGACTAGAAATATGGAATAAAAATTCCTCACTGTGTGAGTGCAGACAGATCACCACTAATGATTGAAAACTGAAGAAGCAGCTGAGCAGAGCAAGTAGGCCTTTGCATGCTTTATGGCTTTGCCAGAACTCTTCCTCACAAATGTTTCTAGACATTTATAGCCAGCACAGTTTGTGTCCCAATGTGACAGGGATGCAGATTCCTTAGGAACTAAACTCAGAACACGTAGAACACAGACATTCATGTCACAGAACAGTCCTCTGTGTTTTGGAAATTATTTACAACAATATCAACACACAAAACAAGGAATCTCTAAGAACCTGCAAAAACAGAACTCTGCAAAACAAACAAGGGCCAAATTTGGATTAACTGCATCAATATGTTTGTGTATTGAGTCCGCACTGCTGTCCTAAGCATCTCAAGTAGAAATGACCAGCAGCTGATGTTGCCAGTACATCTTTATTTTTTATTATTTTATTTGTATTTTCTGAGTTACATCAAGAAAGAAAATGTACTGATTAAATGACAAACTTTTAAGAAAATTGTTTGGCTGAATCTTCAAAACAGATTCTCTGGATTAATCACAGGAAGAGCTGTTAAACAGTTCGATCAGTCAGTTAACACATAACTCTAAATGTTCAAAATGTGTTATGGCGGCACATAATGTCTATCATTAAGAAATACCAAGAGTAGCTAAGTTAAAAAAAGTATTCAGTGATTCATCCAAACAACTGTTCAAATTCTCATCTGTCATGTCCTCCTAATTATCTATAATTTAATTATTCTATAAGCAATGCTTTGGTATCATATTTTTAAAAAGTGACTCCTCTCAATGTATCAGTTAACAAAATCTTGAACTGTCAATTCCACGCAGCAAAAACAACCTACGCAGGAAGGAATATAGAAATAAGCTGAACCAGTGTTCTTTTGACAAACCAACAAAAAGCTAGAAAGTAACACAGCTTCTTTTCCTGTACATGATAACACTGAATTCCAAGAAAGAAAGAGTGACCAGATTCTCTGGCATTGAAGAGTACCCCAAAAAGATACAGAATAAGGGTAGACAAGTGCCAATGAAAGGAACCTAGATAATTAAATTACTGTCAGTAATTCAGCTTACTGGGCCAGGTTTAGAGATTAATTAAAAGCAGGAGCTCCCATGGAAGAATATTAAATGCGTGAGCCTATCCAAAGCAATAACACTAGCTTGTTTGGCTGTAGTATACTTAAGCCAAAAAGCAGTGGATCATCATCAGTCACACTGCAACTATGTACAACATGCCTCCTTCCAACTGTGATTAAAAAGCATTTATGTTGTCTTCCAAGGAAGCACAAAATCTACAAGACCATAGAAAGAGCAGCAGTAACTAAATATATCAGAGGAAAAGGTCATATATATACTTTAAAAATGCGAGCAAACAACACTCTTTGTGTTCAATAAACTTTACAACATGCAGCAAATGTATTTTATTCTATGGTGTGCTGCAGATCTAAACAACATGCCTAACATTAGAAAGGAATACATGCCTCTAGATAACGCATAACAGAAAAATGAAAGAAAGCAAAGTGTCTTTACTGTGAAGAAAATCTCTCCTATTTTAGTTCAATCTCTCTTAACAGACATGGAGCTATAGATCTTAAAAGTATAATAGAAATAGTAATGAATAAATAAGAATTTTTTTTATTTCGAGTAGGAATTTCAAAAGTACTGAATAGAGTAAGGAGCAAAAGCCTCATTTAAAAATCAATGGTATTAGAACTTCCTGACTTCTCTAGGTACTTTTGAAAACCCCACCCATATTTCCTAAGGGTAAAATTCACCCCTTGGCAGAGTCCACACTGTAGAAGCCCCTACAGTAGTCCAGATGTGGTAAGCAGAAGTGGAAACTGGGTGGCCTGTTGACCCAATAGATTGGTACAAAAGGGAGTACTGACTGTGGACAAAAGCTGTTACTCCAGCCCAGCCCTTGTCCCTGAGTTAGGGGGTAGATTTATCCCAAATCTCCCTACAAGATACCCCTATGAACTTTGGATTCTTTATATGAGCTTCCAGAATATCCCCTTTTTACTACTGTTGGGCTCATAGTGGTTTGGAAGTCATAGGAGCCTTATAATACACCACAAGAACTCTGAGAACACTTCAGTAATACACAGTTTTGGTTTATTTTTAGCTAAAAACTAACATCTCAAAATTATTATTGTTGTTATTGTTGTTATCATTCATGTAGTACACTTTACAGGCTTTAAAAATAAACACAATGACAACACACTTCCAGCCTTGAATCAGACTTATTTTCCAAAAAGGCTTTGTTCTTGAATGAGCTACTTACAAAATGAATCAATGGTCCTTGTTACTCAACCTGTTACTTGGAAACAGATGTTCTTTCTAGAAATGATAAGTTCTCTCTACCACAAAACAATCAGGTAACAGCGAATCAAAAATTCAGAAAAAATAAAATGGTAATTTGCATACAGACAGTAAGCACTCCTCAATTTTGATTAGTCAAATCTCATATCTGATTTAAAAAATCTCTTGAAATTACTTTGTATTTAACATATACTATATAAAGTCATTTTAACAAAAACATTTGATTTTAGTTGTCAATTCTTGAGATCTGTTACACGTTTTAATGCAAAATACTGCTTAAATACATAAATCAATATAATTTTTTTCACACTGATAAACATACCTGGTGTACTTTATTCAAATGGAAAAATCCTGGACTGACTGCTGTATTTATAAGATGAGGTAAACCAGCAGATACTCCAAGAACTGCTGGAGAAAACACAAGATAGGATCCTTGAAAAATTTATAGAACTTTTAAAAGTTAGGCAAAGAATGATTTTTAACAGTTACATACACTTTACATATTTGCCTTTTTCTAAATATTTCTATAGGATTTAACATTTAATTAACTGACTAAAAATCAGGACAGTGAACCCTTTTAATACACATCTGGCTGAAGCTTATTATGCAGAGAGACTCTTATCCTGCAGGTTTCAAAGTAGCAGCCGTGTTAGTCTGTATCCGCAAAAAGAACAGGAGTACTTGTGGCACCTTAGAGACTAACAAATTTATTAGAGCATAAGCTTTCGTGCATATGCATCCGAAGAAGTGGGCAGTAGCCCACGAAAGCTTATGCTCTAATAAATTTGTTAGTCTCTAAGGTGCCACAAGTACTCCTGTTCTTATCCTGCAATTAATAGCACATAGGAAAACGGCTATGTCTACCGGGAGCCCCACTGAAGTCAACAGGGTTCCTCAAAGGTGCACAGGTCTTCTTGTTCTCTCTAAACTGCAGGACTGGGGCCTTAGTTCAAGTGCTTCGATAGATACATAGTCATTGGACATACAATTTCTGTGTAGTCAATTGTAAACAGGTAATAATTTAACATGTCATCAATGGGCCCTTAGAAGTGAATGGCAAAACTCCCCTTGACTTCAGTGGGAGCACAACCAGAGTTTATATTAGGGACAGTCACACTAGACAGAAACTGAGTTAAAATAAAGACTAAATTCAGATTCCTCAGCAGTGCTGCTTGCCATTTTACAATACTACAGAGTGCTCACAGTAACAGAAAGAGCCTCAGAAGTCTAAGGTAACAAATGATTATAGGCAATAAAAACATGGGGAATTTTTGGAAATTAAAAGATGAAATATTCAAAGTTACAAACAAAATTGTGAGATTTTAAAAAGAATTCAGGAGACAGTGTTAAAAATACGGTGAAGTTTGTAGTTTCGTGGTTAGAGCAGGGACTGGGTTATTGTTCTTATTTCATACATTTGTGGTTGCACCCATAACTTGCTGGGAGCTTTCCAAATATTCAAGCAGGGACAGTCCCTGCTCCAAGGATCTCACAATCTGAAGACAGACAGACAAGCAGAGAGACGTTAAAGGAAGGGAAACAGCATTAGGAAAGTTACACACAAGTAAACTCTATTCACTCTGGAAGCAGCATGGGAGAAACAAGCCATTAAGCGGCACTTAGATGTGGAGAGGGTAAGAATATTACATGTAGGTTATATTCCTGACTCTGCCACTGACTTCCTGTTGGACTCTGGGTGAGTTGCTTACCTTCCCATGACTCAGTTTGCCCATTTTTTGCAATGAGAAATACAGTAATAACCATAGGCGTGTCCTGAGAGTGCTTTGGTCAAGTTATGAAGTGCAAAGAATTATCAAAGTATTGCATAAATAGCAGCTTATACCATCAATCTATGCGGTTCTGTCCCTTTAAATTGTGCTTCTGTGCTCCCTTAAAGAGTCTCACTTCGCTGCTGTTCTCCCTGGAGTGGTCCCCATCCAATGAGATCATGCCCTTTCTGCAGAGACCCATGGTGTACTTCCACACGCTCAGTTGTTCTTACACATCCCCTCTGTACAGACTTCTTTCAGGTGGAGTTATGGATATAAAAGTGATTGCACAAAAAAGGGCCCCTCCTTACTAAACAGATTTGCTGCTTTATGTATTCAGGGTCACATATGCTTCCTTTAGTAAGTAAAATACTTTATCGCCCCTTTTAGCACTGCAGAGACAATGCAGCTAAGATTCTTTTTAGCCTTACCAACAGAATTATTAAGAAAATTGATTACAAAATCTTTGTATGGGTCATGATGTACACGTCAGACAGAATCCAGCTTCCCATAGTGAGTCTGCAAGGCTGTCACAATTTGAAAAGCCATCCTTTTAAATGTAACTTGAGCAAATTTAATACAGAAGCCAGTGTGAGGCAAATATAAAACCATACAGTGACATTTTTACAGCCAACCTTCTGAAAACAACCACACTCAAAGTTGTCTTGCACTTCCCCATCTTCACAGATACCTCTTAATGCATTACTGCTCTCTCATAAAAAGCCACATATACACTTATTCACAACTATAGAGAACCACACATGTGCTCCTTGAAATACAGGTAAAATTCTGATTATCCAAACTCAATTATGCAAAATTCAGAAATGCCACCAAGAGTGGAATTTTGTTTTTCCCAAAAATCTCCATTTTCTGAATTTCCAGGAGCCATTGAAAAATTAAGGTTCATCTGCACAGAGGGCAAGATACTCATCTCCATTCTGGCCATGTTATGACAGGTAAAAGGGCTGAAGCAATGTAAAAGGATCCTAAAAGCCCTTTATCCAGCAGCAAGAGGACTGTCCCCAAGCAGGAATTGATGAAGAAAGCCATAGGCTGCCTCCCAAAGACCCACTCATAGGAGGTGTGCACTATGGAGCCGTCCTGGGAGCAGGAGAGTTGTGCTGGGTACAGGCCCACAGCACACAGTACTGTGGCCCACAGAGCAGCCCAGGGAAGCTTCTCTAACTTGAGGTATGTCTACACTGCAAAAAAAGGTGTGTTTTAACCCAAGTTAGTGAACACAGGTTAACTAACCTCAGTTAAGAACACGTTTTTTTTGCAGCGTAGACATACCCATAGAGAGGCCCTGAGGGGTCTAAATTAAACTAGGGGCCTCTCCATCCCCCAGAGCAACCCAGGATTGGAAGGGTGCGAAAGTGGCTTAAAGCCACCTCATCCTCATCCCTCCCAACTGTCTTAAAGGCACTGCATAGATTCTCACCCACACCCATAATATTTATAGCACAGCCATTCATTCTTTAGGCAGGTCTATGCTACAGCCTAAGCTGATATAACTTACGTCGCTCAGGGGTATGAACCCCCCTACTCCACAAGTGACACAAGTTTTACGCTGTCCACATCAGCGCTATGTCGGCGGGAGACGCGCTTCCACTTCTTGCCCAAGTGGAATGATTATGCCGACGGGAGAGCGCTCTCTCACTGGTGAAGACGTGCTGCAGCTGCGCCGATGTAGTGCTGTAGTGTAGACTTGCCCTGAGTCTTCCCTCACTGATCTCTTCAGACTCACTGTTCCCATTCTTATTGCTAACACTTTAATTCTTTGAAACATGATACGTTACTTTTAATTTTTTGTCCATTCAAATTAGAAGGAAAGTTCCTTTGGAAGAAGGACATTGTTTAGCAGCGTGCTTGTAAAATATATACATCTATGGTAACATACAAGAAAGAAATAATTTTAAAACGGTATGAACTAGAGAGGGACTTGAGTTGCAAGTTCAGATCTGGAACCAGCTCCCCAAAGTCTGAGGGTGTTTGGATGAAAGGTTTTGTTTTATACCAATTTTTAATATAAATATACATAGATTGCAGAGTTAGCATGAGGTTGTTTACAAGGAGCAATGATATTTAAATTCACTGTTTGCAGTGGTATAGCCATGTTGGTCCCAAGATATGAGAGACACAAAGCAGGTGAGGTAATATCTTTTATTGGAGCAACTTCTGTTGCTGAGAGAGACACACTTTTGAGCTACACCTCTTCAGAGGTATTAATTGCCCACTTCATCAGGAATGGTGTCTTGCAATGTGTTAAATCCTAATGCTTCACAATCTTTTCTACTTTGTATTTAGCTGTGACACTCTGATTACCTCTCCCAGACCTGAAGAAGAGCCCTGTAGCTTGAAAACTTGTCTCTTTGACCAACAGAAGTTGGTCTAATAAAAGACATTACCTCACCCAGTTTGTGTCTCATTTAAATTAACTGTCATGAGAGTTTGTTGTCCATTTGTTTTCTGTCACTTTTGTGAAGAGGAGTATCTTGAGCAATTATAAACATATGTATTTTAAAAGGTTGCTCCTGATTTTTTTTTTAAGCTAAAGCTTGTTGTATCACTAACCACACGGAATTCTTTTCTTATTTATCTATTTTTTAAAAGGCTTACCACGTTTACGAGCACGTCTACACAACTGGGGCTGCAGTAACATTTGTAACATGGCTGGGTTATTTAAACTCTTCATAATCTGCACTGGATTTGGTTCTGGAAGCAATCCCTTTCTATTGTTTCTCATCTGGAATTAATAGAAATACAGAAACATTACACTCAGGATTAAACAAAAGCATATTCTGTTGCCATGACTACCTCAAACAAATTTGCTGGTGCAAACCCTTTATTTATAAAACAAATAGGTTTAGATCCAGAGCTGGATATTATTTCCTTGATCTCCATGTGTCACACACCAGAGTTCAAAGATCAGTGTTCCTGCAATTTCCTTTCACCAAATATATGTAATTAACCCTTTCACTGTAAAGCTCATTAGTAACATATTCCAGCATTTCCTTTACACTGAAATTATCATGGTTGCTGCATTTTTCTCCTTCCCCTTTAGGTTTCTAGATAGGAAACAATAAGAAAAGTATAAAACTAACAGGCATAACAGCACCTCAATATTCTCATTACTTCTCTCTCAACCTTTTAAACCAGGGGTTCTTAAACTTCATTGCACCGCGACTCCCTTCTGACAACAAAAATTATTACACGACCCCAGGAGGGGGAACCGAAGCCTGACCCGAGCTGCCCCAGGTGGCAGGGCCAAAGCCTGAGCCCCACTGTCCCAGGCGGTGGGAGAGAAGGGGGAAAACCAAAGCTCAAGGGCTTCAGCCCCAGGAAGGGGGCCTGTAACCTGAGCCCTGAGTCAACAAATCTGAGTCAGTCCTGACCCACAGTTTGAGAACCGCTGTTTTAAACCATTCATTCACAGACTGAAATTATAATGTAATGTTTGTAGGATCTAAAAGGTTTCAAATACATGTTCTCTTCATGTAAATATTTCAGTATGAAATAGAAGCTCAAAAAATGTGCCCCACAGCAACCCCTGCCCCCAACTTGTCACCCTACCCCCTCACAACACAAAACACACACACTCGGCAGTTTTTTTCCTGGACAACACACATTTTCCCCACAACTCTGGAAAGGGAAAGGAGATGTAGTCCACCGTTAAGACCAATAAAATATGCCATCTTTAATAACACTAAACTCAGCTGCTCTTCTACAGAGTTGAGGTGAATAACTCTATAGAAAAGCAGCTGAGTTTACTCAGAGCTACCCAAAGTAATGAGAATATTCTGCTACAACCTTCAAGACAGCTTCATGTACCACTTACCTTCACATCCAATTTTCTAAGAAATAATCTGATATGACATGCAGGGCATAAAAGCTTCATTCTACACCAAGCATGAAACAAAGTCATTCCCACTACCCTGACATTTATTTTTAAATTACATTTACTTGTCTCATTTTAAACCGACCTATAGCTGTTAAAAAGCACTCTCTCTTGGGGTACGTCTTCACTACCCACCGTATCGGCGGGTAGCAATCGATTTATCCGGGATCGATATATCACGTCTCGTTAAGACGCGATATATCGATCCCCGAACGCACTCACCGTCGACTCCGGAACTCCATCAGAGCGAGCGGCAGTAGCGCAGTCAACGGGGGAGCCGCGGCCATCCATCCCGCGCCGTCTGGACCCCAGGTAATTCGATCCAAGATACTTCGACTTCAGCTACGCTATTCACGTAGCTGAAGTTGCGTATCTTGGATCGATCCCCCCCGCCCCCCAGTGTAGACCAGCCCTTAGTTTAGTTTTGAACTGAAACAATCTCTTACCCCTGATCCCTGCTGTTCATGTCCTTGTCTTAATTAGGAAGAAGGTTGAGTTTGCCGACTAGCTAACATGAGCTAGCCAACTCCAACCTAAACTCAACCACTTTTCTTGTGTAGATGCAGAGTAACACTTTGAACAGATTGAGTTATAACCTAAGCTCTTGGTTAGAGAAACTATCTTTTCATTTGTAAACAGAGCAATTTTGATGTGTAGTCACTGTGAGGAAATAAACATGGAACTCCACAATGTCATTTTACAGAGTCACTTGTCAGAACAGAACTACAATTAACATTTCACTGAGCCGAATAGCTTTCTTCTGTTCAAAAAAGAATTTTCACTTGGCTGAGTAATAATCTTATTAAAATACTAAGCTGATTATAAAAGCACTTATGGGATTCTCTTCCAATGGATTTTATAAATTCTTATATATGTACAACATATAATATAAACATTTAAAGTGTTTTCTCTTTGAAAATGGAAGGTCTCTTACCATACGTTGTGCTGCTATAAATGCAGCTAATGTGCTTCTTCCTGGTGCTCCAGGTGCACAGTATGATACCTGGACTCTCTTTCCTCTGATAGTCATACCATCTGTGACTTCTTGCACTTCCTCAGCCTGCTCTGCAGTCTCATACTCAATCACTGCAAAGCCACCAATATAACAGCCTTCGTCCTCAGCAAACTGAAATGGCATTTCACAGTACACTGAACACATTACAAACATTCAGCAATTATTTTAAAGCATTTTCCTCTCTCCCTGCATTGAGCATGAATTACCTGTGCAAAATCTTTAACATTCCTAAGGCAAAACTACCTTTTAATAGCATACCTAGGAGGTACACATTCCTGTCTCATGTATGTTAAATATAATATGTAAATAATATTTTGCAGATGATTACCATGTTGTGCCTACTTGACTCTCCATTGCCTTTACAGCTAATCTCATGAAGAACCTCAGCTATGAAATATATTTGACTGTTATTTATAGAGTATAAAGATACAGAATGAAATTTTGAATGTAAAGTTTTAGCACATCCCTATTTTTACATTCACTTTTATTTTCCATGGTAAGAAAATTATAATTTCTTTGATATTTGGTTTAAACAGACTTTTAAGAACTAGGGATTAGTTGGTTTGCAAGGCCACATGAAAAACAGAAGTATGGAAGCTAATGAAAGAACACATAACAATGCAGATTACTGAGATCTCATGCATTTTTTTGAGAGAATGGAGGTTGTGGTTGAATAGTGCTCAAGAAAATGTACCAGATCCATCAATCTATCTGCTAAGTATACCTAAGAGGATTAGAAAAAGGCAGGGATTACTTGTTTGACACTGTTTCATCCTTAGTGTTCATAGTGTTTTTCATCAGAGTTAATGGATTTTAAAAAAAAAAAGAGAAAAGTTGAAATTGCACCATATCCTTAGGCAGAAGTGTCCATTCCCAAAATGACTGGAATTGATCTAAGAGACACAAGGTAGGTGAGGATATCTTTTATTGGACCAACTTCTGTTGGTGAGAGAGACAAGTTTTCCAGCCAAACAGAGCTCTTCCACAGGTCTGGGAAAGGTACTTCCAGTATCACAGCAAAATGCACGGTGGAACAGACTGTTTAGCATAAGTAGTTATCACTAGTTTAGCATAAGTAGTTGTGGAGAAAATGGATAAGGAAAAGTTATTTACTTAGTCCCATAATACAAGAGCTAGGGGTCACCAAATGAAATTAATAGGCAGCAGGTTTAAAACACATAAAAGGAAGTTCTTCTTCACGCAGCGCACAGTCAACTTGTAGAACTCCTTACCTGAGGAGGTTGTGAAGGCTAGGACTATAACAGCGTTTAAAAGAGAACTGGATAAATTCATGGTGGTTAAGTCTATTAATGGCTATTAGCCAGGATGGATAAGGAACGTTGTCCCTAGCCTCTGTTTGTCAGAGGGTGGAAATGGATGGCAGGAGAGAGATCACTTGATCATTGCCTGTTAGGTTCACTCCCTCTGTGGCACCTGGCATTGGCCACTGTCGGTAGACAGGATACTGGGCTAGATGGACCTTTGGTCTGACCTGGTATGGCCGTTCTTATGTTCTTATATACATATTGTAAAGGACCATTCAAGGTACAGTGGCAGTCACAGGACAAAAAGAGGTGGGTTACAAATTGTTGTAATAAGATAAATCCAGAGTCCAGAAGTTGGTCCAATAAAAGGTATTACCTCACCCACCTTTTCTCTCTAATATCCTGGGACTGACATGGCTACAACTACACTTAATACAACAATGAAATTGATATAAAGTTATATCAATATATATAGATGAGAGTCCTGATGTGGAAAAGGGACAGCCCCCTTTAAATCTGATTAGAAAAACAACATCTAATTCTCAGCTGTTTAGTCTTGAAAGTAATTAGGCCTATAACAGGAATTTGTTTACAGCCTCTTCATGATTCTGAAGTAGAGGAAGACAGGTTAGCACTAACAGCTTCTATATAGCATCTTAGAATTAACCTTCAAAAACTCTTATAAGAGGTCTGGGAAAATTCAAGGACTCATCTACAATGGGTTTGATTTTACACCAAGGTAGCTGCACCAGTACAAATCATTAGTATAGATATGCTGTACTTTAGTAAAAAATGGCTTACACCAATGCAGCTTACTTTGGCTTCAAACCTGGGCAAAGAAAACTGCTTCAACCTGCAAAGATGCAGCTGCCAGTATTTGTGTAAATATATAAGGAAATTAAACTTTCCAAATAAGAAAATGCTTAAGAAAAATCCCTCAAAACTAAACACCAGTGAATACTTTCTAGGGAAAACTGAAAGGTGAAGCAGAAAAAGATAGGGCAGTTGCCTTCTTCTCTCTAATGCAAGCAAAAAAGTGGTTAGATAATAACATTTTTGTAGGTGAACACACAGGGTACATAGGTATTTTTAGGAACTGTGTATAAACATCTGGAATCAGCTTTTACTGAAAGAATAATCTGTATTTCCAACACATAAGGAGGCAATGGAGAAAGAATGCCTTAAAGAAGAGTAAAGATAAGATTAAAAGGAAAGAAATACAGAAAAAGAAAAGAGTTCCCAAGCAGAATTCTCCACTGTCTTCAAGACACATTAGATTTACATGATGAAATATGTCAGTTAGTAGCAGAACTAATATATCCCTGAAGAGGGGTAATACACGACTATGTAAAAGAAGCCATAGTAAAAGAAATCAGGATTCTTTCTCAGATACACCTCTTCTTAGCCAAAATTCAGAACTAGTGTTCCATCCTTATTCTCCTTTTACACTGTCAACCATGCTCCTCTTGAAATTTTCTCCTCCTTTGGCTTTGCTGATTTCGTCCTCTCCGGGTTCTCTGAGCACCTCTTTAATTGCTCTTTCAGCATGTCCTTTGGATAATCTTCCTCATCCCCCCTCTAACTTTCTGTGGGGGTTTCATAGGGATCCATCCTTAGTTTCCTTCTCTATACACACCTTATATAAGGGTAATCTCATCTGCAAACACAAATTCAATTACCATCTCTACGCTGACTACTCACAGCTCTCCCTCTTTAATCCAGACCTGTCTCCTTCTGTTCAAACTAAAATCTCACCCTCTCTCTAACATCTCCTTGTGGATGTCTAGTCATCAGCTCAAGCTCAACATGGCTAAAACACAGCTTTTAATCTTCTCCCCCAACCCCCACTACCTCCTTTCTTAATCACTGTGGACAACATTGCCATCCTGCCTGTCACTCACACCTGTAATCTGCCACATGGACCTTTCTCTAGGACCTCACATCCAGGCTGTTTAAAACTTGCCATTTCTTTCCTCATCAAATCTCTAAGACATGGCCTGTCCAGTCCATTCACACGACTAAAACTCTTATCCAGGCTCTCATCATCGCATCTCAGTTACTGCAACATCCTTCTCTCTGACCTTGACAAATGCAATCTTGCCCCTGTAATATCCATTCCAAACGCTACTGCAAAGCTCATGTTCCTAGCCCGTCACTTTGACTGTGTCCTCCTCTCTGCATTCTTCCATTGGGGTCCTCCTTCCCTATTGTATCAAACGTAAGCTACCTCTCTTCACTTCAAGGCCCTTAATGGCCAACCCCTGCCCTGGCTATCATCTCCGGGCTTGTCTAATAATAGACTGTAGAGGGCGCCAAAGCAATGCCTCTATCTGCCCTGTATAGATGAGGTTGGAGCGAACTAAAAGGTTCGCATTAACATAGTCCTGTTTGAAAAAGGACTACTTTAATTCAAGCTATGACCTTTTAGTTCGTGCCAGCAGTGTCCCCACAGGGCAGTTAGAGCACAAAACTTTGATGTGTGATTAAAGGTGCAAGAAAAATGCACTTTTTAACTACCTCAAACTGCATAGTTAACATGGTTTTATGGAAAATAAGTCTTGTCAAACAAACCTGATTTCATTCTTTCATAAGATTACAAGTTTGATTGATAAAGGCAACTGCGCAGATGTAACTTACTTCACTTTTGTAAGACATTTGACTTAGTACTGCATGACATTCTGATTAAAAAATTAGCATTATACAATATCATCAGAGCACAAATTAAATGGATTAAGAACTGGTTAACTAACACATCTCAAAAAGTAGGTGTCCATGAGGAATCATCATTGAATGGTGGTGTTTCTATTGGCATTCTGCAGGGATTGGTCCTAGGTTCAATGTTGTTGAACACTTCCAACAATGATCAGGAAGTAAATATATAATCACTAGTGAGAAAATTTGCAGATGACACAAAGACTGGTGGAATGGTAGATGAAGATGAAGATAAGGCAGTCAGGCAGAGCTATCTAGATTGCTCAGCAACCAGAAGTCATTCAAACAAAATACAGCCAAATGCAAAATTACAGAATTAGGAACAAGGAATGCAGGCCATATCTACAGAACCAAGCACCATATCCTGAAAAGCAGTGACTCCGAAAAGGATTCAGGGGTAATAGTGGACAAGTAATAGAACATGAGCTCCCATTGTGATGACATGGCAAAGAGAGCTAATGTGATCTTTGAAGGTCTAAACAGGGGATCAGTGAGTACAAGTAGGGAGGTGATTTTTCCTCTGTATACAGCATTGGTGAGACCAGTACTGAAACATTGCCAGAGGATTCAGGGGGTCTGGGGTCTTCGGCGGCAGGGGTCCCCCGCCGCCGAATTGCCGCCAAAGACCTGGCACTTAGGTGGCGGGTCCCGGGGCGGAAGGACCCCCCGCCGCGGGTCTTCAGGGCACTTCGGTGGCGGGTCCCGGGGCGGAAGGACCCCCCTGCCGCCGAAGACCCAGAGCGGAAGAACTCTCGTGGGGACCTCTGCGGGGCCCGGGGCAAATTGCCCCACTTGCCACCCCCCGCCCTCCGGGCAGCCCTGAACACTGTGTATAGCTCTGTCCACATTTTAAAACCGATATTGAAAAATTGGACAGGGTGCAAAAAAGAGCCACAAAAATTATCCTAGAGCGGGAGACTTAATAATGCTCTCTCTTTAGCTTATCAAAAAGAAGAGTGAGAAGTGAATTGATTACAGCGTACCAGAACCTTCACATGGAGAAAAACAGCAGGTACTAAAGGGTCTTTAATCTACTGAGAAAAGCAAAACAAGAACCAATGGCTGGAAGCTGAAACCAAACAAATTCATATTAGAAGTTAGGTACAATTTTTTAACAGTGATAGTGATGAACCACTGGAGCAAACTACCAAGGAAAGCGATGGATTCTCCATCTCTTGATGTCTTCAAATCAAGACTGGATGCCTTTAGCCAAACACAAGTTATTGGGCTCAAAACAGAGGAACTGGGTGAAATGTAATGGCCTTTGATATATAGGAGGTGAGACTAGATGCTTTAATGGTCCCTTCTATCTTTATACTCTAGGAATCACTCTACCCACTAAGAATCCATCACCACCAAGAATACTAAAAATCCAAATCTTTGAGCAGCTTTCCAAGAGATATTTAAAAATAAACAAACACCCACAACCACCCATGACTTCAATAAAAGGTTTCATTCTGTTTCCCCTCCTAGTTACACTGGTCTGAGATGCTTAATAAACGTTAGGTCATGGACCACTGACCAGTTTAGGGTCCAATATCTTGGCAGCCATCAGTGCTAGGAAGAAAGCCTTTATACAATTGGAGAGCTGTAAGACTCACTTTTCCAATAGATATAGCACTTACTTCTTGTGCTGGCACATCAGAAATTATTAGGTCCTGAACATGTAACTTTATGACTTATGGAAAAACTATTTTAGAGGTTTCTAAGCTGTAGTAAATGTATTTTAATCTCTCTAAGTGCTCTATAGTTAGACTCAAGATATTAATAAACTGGATTTATGATTGAGGAATACAAAAAATATTACCAATAAGAATTATTTACAAAGTTCTTTAAAACATTGCTGAAATAATGCTTCCATAAAATACATGGAGAAGGAATGTATAATAAACGTTTTATTGGCACTCAGCTGGGATGACCTCCTGCATAACTCCCCAGTGACTTATGCTGGTTATTCCAAACACATGGCAATAAAACATTTATACCACATCATATATTATGATGTATATGTGACGTGTCATTCCGCATTCTTTATGAAAATATGCTTATGATATGAATATGACATAACTGAGATATACTTTATGCAAGATGGCTCATGTGAGATCATTGGAAAGGTTATGATTTACTGAATATGATTATCCTATTTGTATGCATGTATCATTTCTGCATCTGAAATTAGGAATATTGACTATGTATCTATATTTCAACTATGTTACTTTGGGTGACGCCCTCTGCTAACACTTAAGGTACATTAATGAAAAAGCTGATGGCCCATCAGCAAGAGACAATGGACTGTAAAAAAAGAGCTTAGTCTTCCTGTGAATCTGTGGGTCAGCCTGTGAAGAATGGCTACAGGGGCCCTACAGAGGCACCTGACCATGTCACCTGATACTGGAAGCCATCTTGAATGCTGTACTTTTCCACGAGAAGCTGGGGGGGGAAAACGTCAAACTAGGAAACAAAGGACTCATGGATTATGCAAATCCTATTTAAGGGTAGGAAGTGAGATAATCCAGGAGGTCAGTTCTACCCTGCTACCTCACCCAAGATAATTACTGGAAACAATTAAGACTGAACTGGGGGAAAGAACTGGGCCCTGGCTGGAAGGGCGTCTGTGAAAAAGATTATTAGAACCACATTTAGGGTGAGAACTTGCATGTAACTGGTTTCTTCAGTGTATTAAGCTTAGTTTGCGTGCTCTATTTTGTTTTCTTAATAATCTGCCTTGTTCTGTCTGCTACCTCCTTAACTACTTAAAATACACCTGTTATAGTTAATACATTTATTTCTGGTTACAATATAACCCAGTTTATGTGATTTCTAATGGGGGGGGGCGATAAGTTGTGTACACCCTCCTTCACATAGAGGGAAGAGGCGAATTTCATATAATTTGGGGTTTGTACTCCAAGGGGGGGTGGACATCTGGGTGCTGTGGCAAGCCCCTTAAGCTGAGTCTTCCCAGAGTGGATCTGTGTCTCTCTGTGCAGCTGGGTGTGGCCCTGCCTGTGTGCTTGGCTGGAAAAGGCTGGGGAGCCTAACCCAGCAAGGCCACGTAAAGGGAACCCAGGCTGGCAGAATAGTCTGACTCAGTGGCGTCCCAGCACACCAGTGACACCCCAGGGGGTTTAGCCCATCACAGTATACACATAATCACCCACTAGGTTTCCCAAATTAAGCCACTCACTAGTCTAGTTACATAAAAAGCAAAGCAGTGGGTAGGCATGCAATAAAATACGTAAACACAAAGCTATATACATCTCTATATTCAGCTTCCAAAAGACACCAATTCATAGGAGACCTACCTGGCAGAACACAGGTTTATACTTAAATGAGAACATTTGCATCAGTTCCTCTGAATCAGTGTAGTCATTGGGGAGTTTATCTACACAAAGGCACTTAGAATGAACAAGCTCGGTAGTCAACTGATTAACATCCATCCACTGTGCAAAGAGGGTGTTTTCACCTAATTGCTTTCCCAGGAGTTCCATTCTAGCCTTTGCAGCAGAGTCCTTTTTCATGTATTCCACAAACCCGTAGCCCTTGGAATGGCCGGTAACTTCATTATAGACCAAAAAACATCTCTCAACATTGCCATATGCACACACTAGTTCCTCAAACTGTTGTAATGAAAATGAGGTGGGCAAATTGGTAACGCATAGCAAAGCATCTGTTGGTTGGAGCTGCACTGATATTTCTTTTCCACGAAGAGAATACTGGTGAAACATCCGGATTGCGTTTTGAGCCTGCTCTCCATTCTGCAGAGTAACAAACGCTGTAAGAGAACAAAGAAAGTTGGTGGAAGAAACAAGCTCTCAAGCTTACACAATGCTCTTCTTCAGGTCTGATGGGGATGACAGACTGAAAGGTGCACATTTCTGAGTCTTTAGAGGCAGAGGCAAAGATGCAGACAATTCAGATCTGCACGTTAAATTGCCATTTAAAATACAGATGCTAAATTCACCAAGCTACAGTAACCACCGTTATTAATACTGACGCTTGAATTCAAAGTGGCATAGTTATTAAAATGAGTTGGTCCATTATGACAATGAATAAATCACCATTTTTCTAGGCCAGTGGTTCTCAACCAGGGATGTCTTCCAGGGGTACATCAACTCAGCTAGGTATTTGCCTAGTTTTACAACAGGCTACATAAAAAGCACTCGCGAAGTTAGTAAAAAGTAAAATTGCATACAGACAATGACTTGTTTATACTGCTTTATATACTATACACTGAAATGTAAGTACAATATTTCTATTCCAATTGATCTATGACAAAAATGTGAAAGTAAGCAATTTTTCAGTAATAGTGTGCTGTGACACTTTTGTATTTTTATGTCTGATTTTGTAAGCAAGTAGTTTTAAAGTGAGGTGTAACTTGGGGGTAACGCAACACAAATCAAACTCCTGAAAGGGAGTACTGTAGTCTGGAAAAGTTGAGAGCCACTGTTCTAGGCCACTTTTTGAGTTAGGAGGAAAAGGAAAGTGCCATATATCAGTGTTGTCTCTAAAATTACTCTTCAATGCACAACATATGACACTACACATGCCTGTTTATCCAAACTTTTAGCCACCAATCTTTTGGCATATATTGTTCTTGCTGTGAATACTGTTTTTATGTCCTGTAGCACTTCAGAATGTGAGTTTTCCATAATGAACTTAATCAAAACAAACCCACACAGCAAGGCACATCGAAGACCTGCTGCAGATACAGCTGAATTGCTCAAGTGTAGATGCTTTCCAGGCCCACAAAGCTATTGTTTAATGGAGAACAGAATATATTCATGGACACAGTCAGACTGAGCACTCAAAGGCATGATCAGATCTAGATTTCAGATTTAATGGGCATTTTGGATAATATCTCAGTATGCAAATTTTTGTTTGAATTTAAAATGAAGTGTGACAATCTCAGAAAAACAGCTAGTGGTATATTAATTTGTGTTAAAGGGAGGGCTAAGAGTAAACATAAGACTAGTGAGATTGACACTAAAAACGAGAATAAAAATGAGAATCTCTGCCACAGTGGTCCAAAGGCAAAAATAGATAAATGTCTGTAGGCAATCACAGCAGAAACAATATCTGTTTTTATTTGTATGAGACCACAACCTGAAAACTGGGACAACCATGTTTTCTTATCATACAACAACATTTAAGGTCTCAGCTGCCAAACAACAAGGAATGAGGATTCTTCTTCCCCAGTCTTTTTTTATTTTATCTTGAATGAAAGATTAGTTTTAAAAAAAAAAAAAAAAAAAAAAAAGCCGTATTATTTGCTATTCTGAAGTTTAAATAGCATGGAATTCACTGCTATAAATCATATGTTCCATTGCTGTTACTTAGAGAACATTTTTTTCACAGCAGTATTGGCAACACTCTCTCTTCTAATGAATTATCATACTGCAGCTTTGGGCAAATTTGTTGCCAAGTGTACCATATTTTTTTTTTTTTGGCTGATGTATCACATTTCAATAGAAACCTTTCCTGAAATTCAACTCCAGGAAGCTCTGGTTGCAAGATTACTGTTTAAAACAGAAAACATCTTTTCCAGATAACCTATTCATCATCTGTTTCTAACAACAGTGCACAGGCAGACAGAAACTGAATAGTAAGATGACACTATTCAGAAGCAGACATGCTAACATTTTCTTTCATTCTTGAATAATCAGAGGTTAAAACTGTCTAAAGTAGGATTTATAAATAAAATATAAACATCCACATAGTATATTTTAAAGTAAAGTTTGAATCATGCTGTAGCTGTGAATGTCTTATATCAGTTTATAAAGCCAACAGAACAGAGCACAAATCTTACCGACAAACATTATAACATCTAAGGTCTCAGTTCTGCTCTCCTGTGCAAGGTATAAGTTGCCAGGTATCCTGTACACAATCACCCAGTGTGTGTGTGTACACACACACACACACCATAGCTGATTTTACAAACTGTAACAATTCAAAAGATATGGTGATATACAGATGAAAACGACAAATAAAGAAGAGGTCAGTTATATTCTGAAACACACAGCATGGCTAAACTAGACTATTGCACAGCCCAACATTTATGGCTTATTTCTAGAAGGATGATATTTGGTATTTTAGGAATAATAGCAAAGAAAGCATAGACAAATGGAGTTAGATTCTGTGGAAATCAACAATAGTTTGAGAGAGCAAAATATTGTTCAATTGTTTTCTGTTCAATTGATAATTCTTCTGTGATCTGATTGAACAAACAAATTTAAAACTGCACAGAAAGTAATTTAATGTAAAGTAATATAAAGAAAAAACAAGGGGGAAAATTGAAGATAAATTGTCATTATAGTTTTCACTCAGAGGAGGAAGGATCTTACAGGACAGATTTTATGATTTAAACCGTTGTATAGCTCCACAGAACTCCATTTATCTGAATTAAACTGAGAATATTTAATTTATCTGGACAAAAAGGATTTTAAACAAATGGGATTTTTTCCATACAAATAATGCACATGTTGGCATTTAACTCAATTTTGAATAATGGGGTTGGTGGTGGTGGTGGTGGGGGGATAATAATGGTTTAGAGGAAGAAGGTTCTATTGTGTTTACTTCAGTGTGTCAATAACCATTTAGACAGTTGCACAATTAAAGGTGAGTAGAGGTAAAACCCTACGGATGTTAAAAACTACTAGCTGATTCTGCAAGCCAAAGTTACTGACATGAGCAAAATAATCTGCAATATACGAAACCTGAGCCTGAAAGAGTCAAGTAACCCAGAAAGAGCTTCAAAAACTTTGTAAGGTGCATATTAGGATTCTGAGACACTAGGAGCTTTTTAAATGGAAGTTACAAGTGCTTCTTGAAGCACAAAATAAAGTGATTTATCCCTCAAAAAAACAAAAAAAATTAGATAATGACCTTCAAGGGCCAAAATTTTCTAAGAGGTATGTGATAAGATGCACAGGGACCCACATGATAATGCGTGCACATAAGAGTGTTCACATATGCAAATACTATTCATATGAGCAAAGGTAAGTTTTTATGGATGTACCTGCCTTTAAAAATAGCCTTTTCTGAAATGCTGGAGTAGTTTTTGTAGGGGGAAACTAATCAGATTGATTCTTACATACATTAAGCTCACTTATATCTCACTGCAGTGGTCATCTTCTAAACAGTAAGATAAGAGCTATCGTTTCAAAAATGCCATATTACAAGCCCCAAGAGAGCTATTAAAGAAGACCTCTGTATAGCTTGAAAGCTGGTCTCTTTCACCAACAGAAGTTGGTCCAATAAAATATATTACCTCACCCACCTTGTCTCTCGGATATTATCTAGGTAGATGTGGAGTGAAATGCTTTATCTTTGAGGATCTGTGGTAAGATTATAAGAGAAGATGTAATAGAATATCAGGGTTGGAAGGGACCTCAGGATGTCATCTAGTCCAACCCCCTGGCTCAAAACAGGACCAATCCCCAGGCAGATTTTTACCCCAGTTCCCTAAATGGCCCCCTCAAGGATTGAACTCACAACTCTGGGGTTAGCAGGCCAATGCTCAAACCACTGAGCTATCCCTCCCCCACAAACAGAAGTATTTATACCGGTTGTAGCACATTATTTTTTCAAGTCCTATTTATATATGGAAATTTATATATGGAAGGGACGGTCAAGTCCAGCACCCTGCTTTCACTAGCAGGACCAAGTACTGATTTTGCCCCAGATCTGTAAGTGGTCCCCTCAAGGATTGAACTCACAACCCTGGGTATAACAGGCCAATGCTCAAGTCACTGAGCTATGGCCAGGATCTCCCCTCAATGAAAAGGGGAAAAATCAATGTCACCCAGTCCCAACTTCCTCACTACAAAAGTGTCAAAGGTGAATATACATATTGTGCATGTGCCCACTCTGAAAACATGAGTTGGTCTCTTTCCTTTGTGCAAGAAAAAAAACCCAATTAAATGGTAAGAAATAATATGAGTGCTCATATCCCTGCCCACACAAGTGGGTAAGGTTTTCCCTTCCAGTAGAGGGATGAAGGAACAAGAGTTGTGAGGCCAGCCCCCAATAAGGAACTGACTGCTACTCCTCCACTTAAACTTTAGTAAGAATTTCAGTCAAAGAAAAAAAAAATTCAGCAACTAAAACTAATTAGAACAGCGTTTCTCAAATGTGGCCACCAGGGGCTTTTCTTGTGGCCACAGCCTCCTGGGCAGTGACGGAGGCGCAAAGCAGTACCTCTCCCCCCCAGGGCCACCAGAAGGGGTTGTGCCCTCCCCACATCCGGAGCCACAAACGCCAGAAGAGCATGCAGCCAATGAGTTTCCCACCTTCCCAGGGGTAGTGAGGCTCGGGCTCCAGCCTGGGGCGGCGGGTGACAGGCTCCAGTCATGGGACTTTGGGCCCTAGCCCTGGATCCCAGCCACATGCTAGCTGTGGGCTCAACCTCACCATTGTCCCTGGCCCCTGCAGCCTGGAATCCCTAAACCTAGACCTGGGCTCACCGCCCCCGGCCCCCACTGTCTCCCTACCCACCTCCCCATCCAGGGCTTAATTTGTACCCTGGCTTGCCAGAGCTGAGTAAGTCTGCTGTGAAAATTGATATTTGTATGGTTGTTAATATCACTTTTCACAGCCTCCTAGCTAGCTAGGAAGTCTGCTATGAAAAGTGATATTAACAACCATACAAATATTACTTTTTGCAGCAGCAGACTTACTAGCTAGCAAGTCTTTTTAAAAAAAGGCAAACAAAAACAAAAGACACAACAACAAGAAAAGACAAGAATGTGCAAAGCACCTTATTTGTGTTTCTATTCTGTGTAGATCCAGTAAAGAATAGAGAATTATACATTATTTTTATTATTGAGTCTGCAAAAAAAAAAAACCCTACATAAATAAATTATAATGATTTGAACATGTATATGTGCATATTTATTTGTTGTTCCTAAAGTTAATTAAGTATTTTAAGAAAAATTGTCATAGCGGCCACCAGCAAGAGTTGGTGGCTGCACTCTGAGGCCACCAAAAATTTTATTGTGAGAACCTCTGAACTAGAATATCCAACTGCAGAAGTCCAGAGGAAAAATATTTCTTCTGATTGGTAATTCTGGGCTGACATAAGATTTGGAGGAACCAGAGTAAATGTTAAGATTAATGCCCTCCTCCTATGGCAGCTTCAACCAGTAGGATTTCAAAACAATACCTAGAAAATAAAACACTGAAATAGACAGGATACTGATACATAGCAGCCTGCAGCACTTGTTCCCAAACTTGGCAATTTTCAGGTTGTGCAAACAAGCAAATCATTAGGAGACTGCTGCACAAACACACCATACTTGCTAAGGGCAGCAGCCAGAAACACCATTACCTTGGCAAAGATGCCTGGGAGACATATAGCAAGGCCAAAACTGACATGGCTTTCAAGATGAAGATGACCCTTAAAAGCTTGATAATTCTCTTCAGTTCCAAAACAAGGCAAAAACCTCCACAGACTTCAGAAATGATTAAGTAAATAGAGTATATCTGTTCTCTGTCTTATATTACCTGGAATCCCTAAACCTAGACCTGGAATAACTCCTCTTTTACAGAGTTATCCTGGCAGGCAGGGCTTGTCCTAGCAGAGACCAATGGATCAGTCTTTCACAAGTGGATTAAGCAGTTTAGCTAGACCCATCCAAAAGGTGCATTACTTAAGGGGTCATAAATATAGATTCACAGATAATGGGCCCAATCTACCTCCCACTGAAGTCAATATGAGGCTTTCCAATATGAGTTGGAAACGGCCACAATTTATGCAGCCAAAGAACAAGTCTAGGAATAGTTAAAGTAGTGGGCAGACACAATCTTCATATGTGGCAAAGAAGTTGACTACTAGTTCTATCAAAGAATGCAAATGTGTTACCAGGAAACATACAATCTTAAGTACTGGAATATTCTAAATTCTTACCTGTTCTTTTATTTCTGTCCACATAACAATACTTTAATTCATAATCTTTGAATAGTTCATGGATTTCCTAGAAAAGACAAACATCACAAAAAGTAATCCATCAAATCAAAAACAAAACAAAAATGAAATTCAGCACAATTTTCCAGTTATGTTACATTGAAACATTCCCAACAAACAAGTAGTTACACCTTAGACATATTATCAAAGATTTGTTTATAAAGGAGTTGAGTCACAATACTGGAGCAGTATCTTATCCCATATGAGAGAACCAAGTTCAATAAAAAGCGACAAAGAGTCCTGTGGCACCTTATAGACTAACAGACATATTAGAACATAAGCTTTTGTGGGTGAATACCCACTTCGTCAGATGA
Organism: Trachemys scripta elegans; assembly: GCF_013100865.1. Classification (NCBI taxonomy): domain Eukaryota; kingdom Metazoa; phylum Chordata; order Testudines; family Emydidae; genus Trachemys; species Trachemys scripta. The sequence continues at coordinate 90,958,496 of NC_048305.1, forward strand.
CTGAAGTGGTATTCATCCACGAAAGCTTATGCTCCAATACGTCTGTTAGTCTGTAAGGTGCCACAGGACTCTTTGTCGCTTTTTACAGATCCAGACTAACACGGTAACCCCTCTGATACAAGTTCAATAAAGTAATTCTCCACGTTTCAGTCTCTGACAGTAGGCAAAGCAAAGGTGTGACATGACGACTCCATTTTTATAAAGAAAAAGGACATAACAGTTAAAGAAAACTAACATGAAAATCTTTTCTGATAGAATGAGGAAGAACCCATTTACTCTCTCAGTGAACTCTCTTACTCTGAAACCCTCCTTACTGGTCTTGTTTACATTAGAAAATTACATTATATTAGAGCACAACCTCTAGGAATCATAAGTAACATGATATAAAAGATATACACAGAGACCAAATGAAGATAACATCACAATAGCAAGCTGTGGTGAACCCTAGGGTTAATTATGAGAGTCACCCTCTACACTGAGTTGTTTTCATCTCATTATTTCCTACAACTCCTCAATCTCCTGTTCTAACACAGTGTAATTTCTCAGTGTAGAATGCAGTGGCAGTGGAAGCCCCAAATTGCTCGAGTGCAATTCAGTGGACTTTTACTATTCTTGTGGTGAATATTCCCTCCACTATAATTGACTTTTACTCTGAAAATCCTCCTTGGAATGCAGCCAGTATCAAATTGCTTAAATGCAATTCAGTGGACTTTTACTCCTCTTGTGGTGAATATTCCCTCCATTATAATTGAGTTCTACTCTGAAAATACTCCTTGGAATGCAGCCAGTATCAACAGGTGTTCTATGCTACATTCCAAGCGGATTATCATGTCCCCTTCCTTCACTACTCTGCCCAAGTTGAGGAGGAGGGGAAGGAAGTAGCCACTATCCTCCCATGTGGGAGGAAGCTGGGGGAGGAAGTAGTAGTAAGTGTGAATCCCTGGTTCCCAAACTTGTACATCTGTTTGCCACTATAAGTGAAGATGTGGTCTTTCACAAATGTGTGCCACACACAAAACACTAACCAGTGTCCCTTCCACTGCAGTGGGTAAAGAAAGGACCAGTCTACCTGTCTGAAGGTGAAAGAAGTGACATGAACATACTGAATCTTTTTGTCAGGTAAACATTCTAGTGTTATAATGAAACTCCATACAACTGAGCAAAATAATCGACAGAAGTCATTATAAGAGGGTTCCATTCTACATGATTTCCAGTAGCACAGCACACACTCATTTTGCCAGTCTGCTAATTCAATATACATGGTTTACAGATTAATGGGTTTCATCTCAGCAGGATCGAGTGTATTCTTTTAGTCAAACCAGTCTCGCATTTCACTGGTTAACAGCTGTCAAATGCTATATTAATAAAATATGACACTGCTCCTCTGACACTCAACCATCCCATACTCAGATGTGATGTGAATGTGGCTTTTAAACAACAAAATACACAAGGAGCAGTCCAAAGATTTAGAACCTGTAGGTTATTTGAACGTAGCCCAGAAGAGTACACTCTCTTCAACAGAGTTGTGATGCTAGACTCTCATCCATGAGAAGCAGATTGGTGGAGGATGCAGTTTTCTTTGCACTTCCTAGGAACTAGAGAGTAATGTTGCAGAATCCAAGGAAGTTATTAGCTGTTCCACTTACACAATGTGTCAGGTCTACAGCTCTTATCTGTTTCATCTTTAACAAAAATAATGCAATCGGATTTACCAAAGTTTTACTATGTGATGTAGTAACAGCAAAATATTAGTCCAAATGCACAATGATGTTGTTTTGTGAAAACCATTTCTGAACCAAATCTTCATTCAGCAACAATAATCTGCAATCTTGCTGGAAATTTAATTGAGAGTGAAAATAGAATGTGATAAATCATCTTCTTGGTGATGATTAAATTGAGATGAGCGCATGAATGAATTTTAAAAGAAAGAGAGAGTACTTTTTTAAAAAGTAAAGCAATTTTAAAGAACACTCTCAAGATTTTGTTCATAATTAAAAAAAAAATCATTTGCAACAATACTATGAAACCTTGAGGCTAAAATCTCACCAAAATGATGTGTTCTATGTCACTCATGCATAGGTACATTATTGTACAGCTGCTCACAAGTGAGGGGCTAATAGCATGGATTTATTTTAGTGACAACATGTAAGAACTGAAGTATTTCTTTGGGGGAAAAGGCACCAAATATTATTTGGACTTTACAAACAAAAGCAAGAAAAAAAAAAAAAGGTGTAGTCTTTCAACCTTGACAGCACCTCTTTGAAAAGTTAGCACAGTGATATGTAACAGATGGAAAACTAACAATAGAAACAGTTGTCCAGAAGAAAAGCAATCCACTGAGTTAAAGAGTTCTGTGCAGGCAGATCCCTGAGCCTGTATAAACTCCCTTTGGCTTCAGAGGTCCACATGGAGCCAGTTGCTGGATTGAGGTTTTTATCTGTGCATTTGATTGCATGTAGTATTTCAGTGGCATCATTTACATAAACTTTGTAACAAATAAAATTAAACATATCATACTGACTTTTTAAATACATTTAAAAGTCTGGATTAAGTCTTTAGTTTAAGTGGTTAGGTAAATATCTGTCTATATATAACTATTTTAAGTCTGGGTAAAATTTTCAAATGCACTTATGTGATTTGGGAACATGTATCACATTTTCAAAATTTTACCCTGTCTTCCTGCTTGTGCTTTATTACAGAAGAATTAAAACTACAGGGGTGCAGAGGGTTCCCTGCACACTTGCAGGGCTGGTGACACCCAGTCCCTGCAGGCACAACCTGTGCCAAGACCACAGCCTTCCCCGCACCTTGCTGCGGCAGGGATCAGGTGTCACTAGCTCTACAGTTTGGGGAGAGAGGGAGCTGGACTGTGACAGAATGAGGCTGCAGAGGGCTCTCTCTGTTGCCACAGGGCTGGTGACACATGATCCTGGCAGGAACAAGAGGGGAGGTGGCACTCCCTCTTACCAATCGATTTTTTTTTGTCATTGTCAGTGCATCAGATGAAATTAATGTTTGCCAACATGCCATCTGTCAATTAAAATCGAATCCTGCCACACCTAACTATTGTGGCAGAGCTCCTTCTCCGCCTCGGAGGGCTCTGCACTTCCTCTTAGCGGTGAGCTAGGGGATTCCTCTCTCCCTGGGAATTTTGCCCATGCTCTTGGGTTTACTGTCCCCACCTTGCAGGAGCAGGGGTTCCTCCCAGCCTCCCTGACAGAGGAGGGAGAGGGGAGCCTCTTAGTCTCTGGTATCTCCTCTGGGCGTAGTGCTGGCAGGCCAGACACCCAGTTCAATCTCTCCCCTCTGGCAGGGTCTCTTCCCCCAAACCTCTGGGGCCCAGAAGGGCTATAAGCACTGTTGGGCAGGGTTTCCCTTGCTCTTCACCTCTGTACCTATGAGGTCTCCCTCCTGGAGTTTGTCAGTGTCTGTACTGTCTGGCTCTTCAGTAGCACGCCTGCTCCCCACATCTTCTATTGCACATGCCTATCTGACTGGATGGGAGGCTTTTAAAAGGTTCTGGCAGGCCCTTGATTGGCCTCTGGTGTCCTAATTAACCTGGAGTAACCCCTGTTCAATTACCAGGGGAAAAGGTACCTGCTTAACCTGGGGCCCACTTCCCAGCACCCAATATGAGCACTCTCCTGTAGCCGTCTGGCCTGGCCCCGTCACACTATATGTTTTGGTGCAGTCCTGTTTATGTACAAAGAATGTACAGGAAGTCCTGTTTCTCTGGACACAGTGAAAAACAAACAAAGCAGGTAGTTTGCTTACTCGCAATTTCCTCCAGGCAGTTCTATGCCCACGGGGCTCTGTCTCTGCTCCCACTCAGGGCCATGCTCACCACTGCTACTGCCGCTGTCTGGGCTTTGTGTCTCTCAGACTCACCAACAACCAAGCTCTTTGAGGCAGGGAACATCTACTACTCTGTTTATACAGTGCCTCACCACAACGGGGCCCCACTCTTGGCTGGCTCACAGGCACTATTGCATTAAGCATGTTAAATAACAACAATCCCTTAACCCTTGCATTTTCAACCAATCCAAGAGAAAACTCTTATTCTCCCTAGGTTAGTTCTTGCTCAGGCCTGGCCTTATGGCCGAGAACCTTGAGCTGTGGATTCTATTGTTTCCAGCTATCATGATATACAAAGTCCTTAACTGCTCCCTCCATTTAACCCAAATGAAGGGTGTTTATCAGACCCATTGGCTCTAACCAGGTTAATGGCAATCATAATAAAATTAAAACTGCCTCTACTAAAGGAATTTTCTCTCTTATTTACAAATGAAATGATTCCTCTAGAGTCTAGAAATAGCTGACAACTATTATCCTTTCATGTATTTATACCTGCTCCTATATTTTTCACTTCATGCATCTGATGAAGTGGGCTCTAGCCCACGAAAGCTTATGCCCAAATAAATTTGTTAGTCTCTAAGGTGCCACAAGGACTGCTTGTTGTTTTTGCTGATACAGACTAACACGGCTACCACTCTGAAACCTGTCATAGTATTTTAGTGTATCATATCAACAATCTAAGAAAAAGCTGTAATTAATGGCAATATGCACTTCCATACAGGAGGCAGAGCAGCCAGGGGATAATTACACTCATGTGAGTAACTTATAGCTGGCACTTGGAAACAAACATAGGTGTTCCTCCAATCGCTAATGTTGCAAAAGCAGTGTTACTGTGTGCTTGTATCCTGGACAAGACCAGTCTGACACAACTCCCTTGTGCATTCTGTTCCTGTTCGGAGTGGGGCTTTGCCTTCTTCATTATGACAGATACACACATAAACATGTGGACTATGTCAGGAACTGAGCTAAACATCTTGGGACAGAAATAAAATCAGGAAACTAATAATATTTAGCTCTTATACAGTTCCTTAAATCTTCAGAGCCCTGAACAAACATTCGCTAGTTAATCTACACAGCATTAGTATAATTAAAGCTTAAATAAGAAAATAACCTATTGGTGCTTTTAAAATAACCTTTAAAAGTCAAAACAAATTCCGTGATGTGGGCTAAGAAAAAAGATTAAAAAACACTATAAACAGTTAGATAAAGTTTATTTGGTGAAAAATCTGTTATTTTCTCCATAACACTTAAAATTCTTCAACTCCTGCACACACGACTAATTGTCCTGCCTGATCTTCGGTGGAAATATTAACTTTCTCTTATGATTTTATTTTTCATCATATATTGTCATTCTGGGATCTGGATCTCTCAAAGGGAATGATGTCTGCTCCAGAGAAGTGTCTGTCTGTATGCCCTATTGTCTGAATTTTTTAAAAAAGTAGAATGGTAAACATGCCAGGAATAGACACACCCACCTTATTACTGTACCAGCACAATTCATACTATTATTTAAAAAATAAACAGCTTATTTCATGCCAAGGAACTACTACTCCAAACAAATGTATGCAATAATATCCAACCTTTCTATTGTGAACCTCAGGGCATGCTAAACGTAAGTTCTGTTGCCACGTTTAAACATTGAACAGGATGTTATTTTTAGCAACAAAAATTAAAAACAATTATAATGGTGCCTGTCAGGGTTCCCATAGTAATGAGTCTAGTGAAGTTGCCCATATAAACCTTGCTTTAATGGTTCATAACATGGCCTTTAATAAATGGCTGCATGGTGAAACTTCACATACATATTCTTGACATGGGAACAAATTTTGTTTTTAAATTATTTGGGCAAAACAACATATTTTGGCTAGTCAATTTTTTTTAAATCTTTTCCTAACTAGAAAAGACTTTGTTTCATTTGTACAGGCAGTCAAAGCAGAAAGGTAGAAAATTGCCTGAAAAAAGACCTCCAAGTTTCTAGACAGTACACAACAAATAAGTTATGCATCAAGAGTCAAAAGGTTTTGGATCATTTAAATGACTGTGCCAACAGATGATAAGTGCAGTTCAATGTAGATATAAAATAAATCAATTTTGGAAAAGGAACCAAGCAAGGGAATATGAAAATTTGCTAAACAGGAAAAATATATGCTAGTTATAGTGGAAAAATCAGAGACCATCTGCTACAGATTAAAAATGCAACATACAGCACTAGATTGTATTAATAGAGGTATAGATAACAAAACAAAAAGAATTGTACTATTTTTTTATTTCCTGTAAACTAATGACTGGCTAGGTTAAGGATGCTCTAACCACACATCAGTTGCCAGATACAGTCATAAATATTAAATAACAGGAAGGGCTAACACCCAAAAAACCCTAATCAAGATTGGGCTCATTGTGCTATGCCCTGTACTAACACATACAAAGACATATTCCCCACTTTGAGGAATTTGCAATTTTTCACTCCTTGCTTCAACTGAACTTCTCACATAAGTAAGAGCTGTAAGATCAGGGAGATCCCCTTCACCTGCTTACCGTATGGATGGTGGCCATTCTGAGGAGGGCTCTAAAGATTTTACCCACACCATTCCCACCTCACACATAGGATAATCTATGCAGGTAGAAAGAAAGGCAAGTCTGCAATTTCTGGGCCACAAACTATTATTTGGAACTGCAAAAGTTTAATGCACACTGACTGGTCCGCCTCTGGATAGTCAAAGTCATATTTGCAACACCATTTACAAGCAACCATCCTGTGGACTCTCTCATACTCTCTTATTTTTGGCATAACAAGACAGAGAACTATCAAAACAGAGCTAGCATATTGATTAAGATATGACAACAACAGCTTCCCAAGGACTGTCCTGCATAAGGAATGAAAAACAAAACACTTCCTTATCTGCAGAGCCAGATTAGAGTATTGATAAGCACAGTTGTAGGGAATTATAGTTTTAGATCATCATAGTAAGCATACAGGGGAGCATGTAAACTAAATGGAAGATAAAAAATGTGTGAGAGCACTAGAGGGAGTAAAATCACAAAAACAATACACCAAAGGAAAGCAGCAAACAAAAGAGCATAGGCAGCTTATGGCAAGAATGGTACTAGTTATCCAGCACAGTAAACCTTTCACATACAAGCAATATGACCGAGGAGAGACCGAGATACAAAGGCACCTGCTACTTCAATGTCTGGAACATGAGAGAGTGGAAGAACAATATTTCTTCAAATTATCAGGGTTCATTAAAAACTTCCAATCAAAAAGCAATGAGGAAAAATTGTGCATAACCCTGAGAGAAAGGAGAAAAATGATGAAGATGGCATAGCACTAAGTAGCAACCTGCCATTGGATCAAAGATGGACACTAACAATAAGTGGACACGTGGCATCAAGCCGCAAACACAGTGTAAATCCCATCCCAGATGGACTGCACCTGCCTCTGATAGATTCCTAAATGAGCTCTCTCTTTTTTGGCTCGACAAGCTATAGGAAGGTTGTCAAAAAAAAATTAAATCACTGAACTGAAATGAAAATTTGATTTCAGTCCTCCTGCAACTCCCCTCCCCTGTGTGTCTTTTGTTATAAGAGACAATCCCCTTCCATATGATTAAAGATATTGATCCCTAGGTGCAGAAATTAACACAGGATAAAGGCAGAAATATGCATGACTATAGAACAATGTAACAGCTTTTAAAAATAATCCATTTAGTGCAAAACACCTTTCTTTTTCAGAGCAAGTGAATCATTTGATACTTTAGCCCCCTGTATATGTAAATTCATATAATGGGGGCATTAAAACTAAACAGTTCTATTCAGACTCCTATTCCTAAACTAAAGTCATGAGATCTTGCCGCAAATTTCAGTAACAAGGAAAACCAAGCCTTCAATTCTGATATTAACTATAAAGGATCTTAACTGGCATGACACCAATGTCTTTAAACTGCTCATTTATACTAAATTCATATACAACTACTTATACTGAAACTAATGAGGTACTCATGAGGATTGACAAATGGGACAATTAAGAACCCTGAGACAACTAAATCAGAAACAAATCTCATAATTCACAAAGGATAAGCACAAAAATAAAACAGAAGCCTAACTTACCATATAGCAAGAATGCAACGTAGCAAAATCAAATCTTATCTATATAGCAGTTTACAACTCCATCTGTATGACCATACACACATCAACCTCAGCCTAGATCAATCCACACAAGCGGTCCATTTCCTGGACACTACTGTGCTAATAAGCGATGGTCACATCAATACCACCCTATACCGGAAACCTACTGACCGCTACACTTACCTACATGCCTCCAGCTTCCATCCAGGACACACCACACGATCCATTGTCTACAGCCAAGCTCTAAGATATAACCGCATTTGCTCCAATCCCTCGGATAGAGACAAGCACCTACAAGATCTCTATCAAGCATTCTTAAAACTACAATACCCACCTGCTGAAGTGAAAAAACAGATTGACAGAGCCAGACGAGTACCCAGAAGTCACCTCCTACAAGACAGGCCCAACAAAGAAAATAACAGAACACCACTAGCTGTCACCTTCAGCCCCCAACTAAAACCTCTCCAGCGCATCATCAGAGATCTACAACCTATCCTGAAAGATGATCCTTTACTCTCACAGATCTTGGGCGACAGACCTGTCCTCGCTTACAGACAACCCCCCAACCTAAAGCAAATACTCACCAGCAACCACACATCACTGAACAAAACCACTAACCCAGGAACCTATCCTTGTAACAAACCCCGATGCCAACTCTGTCCACATATCTATTCAAGTGACATCATCATAGGACCTAATCACATCAGCCATACCATCAGGGGCTCGTTCACCTGCACATCTACCAATGTGATATATGCCATCATGTGCCAGCAATGCCCCTCTGCCATGTACATTGGCCAAACCGGACAGTCTCTACGCAGAAGAATTAATGGACACAAATCTGACATCAGGAATCAAAATACTCAAAAACCAGTGGGAGAACACTTTAACCTGTCTGGTCATTCAGTGACAGACCTGCGGGTGGCTATATTACAACAGAAAAACTTCAAAAACAGACTCCAAAGAGAGACTGCAGAGCTAGAATTGATATGCAAACTAGACACAATCAACTCCGGTTTGAATAAGGACTGGGAATGGCTGAGCCATTACAAACATTGACTCTATCTCCCCTTGTAAGTATTCTCACATTTATTATCAAACTGTCTGTACTGGGCTAGCTTGATTATCACTTCAAAAGTTTTTTTTTCTCTTAATTAATTGGCCTCTCAGAGTTGGTAAGACAACTCCCACCTGTTTATGCTCTCTGTATGTGTGTATATATAGCTCCTCAATATATGTTCCATTCTATATGCATCCGAACAAGTGGGCTGTAGTCCACGAAAGCTTATGCTCTAATAAATTTGTTAGTCTCTAAGGTGCCACAAGTACTCCTGTTCTTATTATTGGTTACAAAGATGAATATGTATAAGGGAAACATTTGCAAATGAATGTTTTCCCCTGTGGATGTGGCTATACATTGACTGTGTACTATGCTTCTAATCTCCAGTTGCACCTTGAAGTTCTGTCTGAAGTTCTTTGATGGAATGACTTCCTCAAATTGAGGTTAAGAAAACTTTACGTGCTTCCCAAGGCCACAGAGCAAAATGTGTCTTGGTAATGAAGTTTTTGAAACTTCAATCACAGCTGTGTAGACTATCACTGATTGTGATTAAATATTAATTTACTTGTTTGTTTGTTTGGTTCGTTGGTTTTTGCAATCTCCTGGCCATAGATGTGGAGATGTCCAGATAGTATGGTGATGAATATCATATATGAACCTCAATAGATGTTAGAAAGTTTCCCTGTCCATGCATCATCTAGTAACATCTGTTTTTCTAAGAAAATATAGAACTTTTGCCTCTCCAGGAAGAAGATTCTGAAGAAAGCCATCCAGTGCAGTCTGCAGCACTTGATGAACAAGACTAATGAGAGAATGCCGGCCTTGGGGCATAAAGTAAAAGTGTGGAAGGAGAATAGGAAAAATAAAAAATGTGTATTAAAAGAGTCTGCAGGCTCAGGGGCATGTTGCTCAATCTGCAAACCTTTTCTTGTGCAATTAAAACTTATTTCTACAAGAAATTCCACTTGCTATTGATGTGAATAAGGGTTTTTTAGATTGGCCCTTTGATGAACGTTTAAACCCCTACCTTCATGGTCATCCTTGAAAGTCTCCACTTCCACCACTCCTCAGTTCACAGTTTCAGCTGCAGTGCTCTCCAATCATTTGCCCTCTTAAATCCAGCATGTCCCAGTTAAACAAATTTTTTGTTCTGCTCTTGTTACCTTCATCTGATTTCTTCAGCATATTATTTTATCTCATTGCCATGACAAACCCTGGTACATACTGTTCTAAATTTTCCATTTTAACACAGTTTTCCTGTTTACTAATAGAGAAATGCATGTTGTAAAAAATCTGTTTTTTTAAACTCGCATGTACTACCGCTGTCATCTGTCTGAACCTCTGGTCCAAAGAGTGTGCGTGCTTTAACTTTTGGTTAGTTTTATATTGTCAAAATTGTAAAACTGGTTGGAAATTATTTGATACCAGGCTTGGTATTACGTTTGTTTGTAAGCAGGAGTAAGATTGTTAATCAGATCCGTTGTTGCTTACAACAATGTATTTTTTTTCAAAATCATTTTCTACCATATCACCTATATGAAAACTATTTTAAAAAATAGCTGTTCAGGTGTTCCTCTAACAGATGGTCAAGGTTCCCCAACTCCACTCAGTCTGCCCTTTTTACTCACAAGCTATGGGGGAGAGGTATTCTGGTGAGAACAGGCCTCGTACTAGAGAATGTAACACGCCCAGATACCACTCTGATAATACTTTAGACTTCCAAGTACTAATATATCAACGACTTTTGCTAAATCAGGAGCTCTTTACCAATATGCTCATTATTGGGAAAATATAGTCAGAGTGCACCAGTATCCCAATCCCAGTCACTTTCCTAGTTCTTCATGGAGCTTAGCTGCCCACGTTAAGAATGTTGGGCTACTTGTGAGCAGCGGCAGCAGTATTCTTTTACAAAGCTTGGTCTCTATAGAAATGCTCTTTCAGTCTTTGTAAAGCACACTCCTCTAGCATTTAGTTGTCCTCGCAACATTGGAGTGGTGTCATCTGTTCTTATTAGTCAGTTTATTGCTTCATTACTACCCAAGGTAAAAAGGCAGTAGGCAAGATGCCAAAGAATCACAGGAGGACAAGGATGTAATTACATTCTCTGGGGTGAGACAAGAAAAATATCTGTCCCCCCCAATATTCAATATTTTTACCAAACTATCATATGGTGCATCTTTTCTGGACAGAAAATGTATACCAGAGTGTAACTATCATAGGGTATGTCTTCATTACCAGCCGGATCAGTGGGCAGCGATCGATCCAGCGGGGATTGATTTGTCATGTCTAGTCTAGGCGTGATAAATCGATCCCTGAGCACTCTCCTGTCGACTCCTGTACTCCAGCTCAGCGAGAGACAGCAGTCGACTCACCGTAGTGAAGACACCGCGGTATGTAGATCTAAGTATGTCGACTTCAGCTACATTATTCACATAGCTGAAGTTGCGTAACTTAGATCGATCCCCCCCAGTGTAGACCAAGCCATAGATAGACTGCCACTGTAATGTCAAGCCTCATCCCAAAGAGACTTACAGGCAACCTGGATCATTTAATGGTTGCTTGTTTATTGTGTGTTGATGTTTGGTGATACAGCAGCTACCTCCTTCTATTATTCTGTCTTCTAGAGTGTGTCTGTGCTGTCAGTTGTGAGGAATTAATATATTTGCACAGTTGGAGAATACAGCAGCATGAACTGCTATGCTAGCCACCATGTTGGGAATGCCCATGATGCCCTCAAGCATACATCATTAATTGAATGATTTTGGAACTTGTATAAAACCTCCAAGAGTGTTCTTGGACACAGGTAGGCACACTGGAAACTGCCCATAATTCTCTGCCCTGAGCACTATGGAATAGCTCCATTTGTATGATGTATGTCTTTATGCCATTACTGACACCACATAATCATAATAAAATGAACAGACTTTCATATTACAAGTTATTGTCCCTTGGTTGTGTCATAAATGCACAGGGTCTGGTCTATGCCCTAGCCTGCAATCAGTCCCTTTGGAGTGATTGCTTTAGTGTGTCAAACCTCAAGGATACACACAGGTTACAAGGGGCAGGTCCATGGCCTCCAAGACTCTGAGACTGGGCCTTCAGGCACCAGCGATTCCTGTCTCTCTCTGTGGCTCCCGGCAGCAAATCCAGCTGAGCCAGACTCCTGTGGGAGGCATGCACTGTACCACTTCAGATAATAATGCTCTCAGTGAGTGTGCAACGATTCCGGGCAGCCTTTTCAAAACAAGGTAACAATTTAGTAGCCACCTGCCATAAAGAATCTGAAAGACCTTGGGTTAGCGAAGAGAGACGAAGGTTAACCCACGCATTTCTGGATCTCTTCCCTTTGTCCTTGGACTCAGGTGAGAGCTGCTGAGTCCCTCCAAGGGGCAGCTCTTATTCCCACCACCAGACAACTTTTCCTCCTCCTTTGTCCTCCAGCTCAGTGCACATATTCTGCCTGCCAGGATTTCCTGCTGTTCGATGTTGATAGTTCAGTCGTTGAGGGTTCTCATTGTCTTTCTGGATCCTCTGTTGATTTAGGTCGGTTTCAACCAGTTCTTTAACAACCCAGTCATTCCACCCCGACAGTCAGGTGACACACCCGCCTGCCTCCTGAACTGTTGGAACAGTGTTTTGCCTCCACTGGGTGGCAATGCAAAATACACAGGGAAACTGAGGCACATGTAGGCACCATAAAAATGTTTTTAAAAATTCCCAGTGTGTCAGTTGTCAATAAAACCTTCAATGTCATTATCTTCTTGGGCACTGTTTGCCTAATCAAGCAATATCAGTTTGAGCTAATTTACCCACAACCTTCTGTACACCGGCCGGCTATATTTTATTGGATGACACACCCATTCATACAGTACTAATTTTTTTGAAATAACCACACAGAAATGAATGTTAGCAATACAATGCATGTGTGGCTGACTAAAACAAAGAACTGGTAAAAAACCAGTAAAGTTCTCCCCTATTTACACTAGCGTAACTATCTGTGGTGTAATAAGTCAGAAACATACTAGCTTTGATCTACAGCAGATCTTTACTGATAAGAACGGGAGGTTCTGCAAAAACAGACAATACTGATCCTTATACAGTGAACGTACTTGTAGTTAGTAACATTATTTCTACATTCGATATGAGAGAAAATTCAAGGAACGTAGGACAATTACTATTTCTGCCTTTTGTCTACTCATATGTGCAGTGGTCTGATTTATGTACTGCAAGCAACTGTGGTAACTGTGTAAATTGGGTGCACAGTTATGCAACTAAATTATTTAAATATATGATTATTGCATTATCATTATTAGGTTTGAGAGTCAACACACTGTTTACATGAAGTGGAGTAATTTACATCTCAGAACTTATTTCAGGCCCTCTGCAGACTCAGGAAACCAATTCCTCACAGTTTATGCTCTGCTCACATTTGAAAGGGTTTCTTCACTATCATAAAGGCTAGAATCATTTTTAATGGAAGTTTTTATTCTGCAAAATCTTAATTATTGAGGGTTGTTTGAATATCCCAAATGAGCAGAAGCCACCAAGTATTGATCCTGATCAATGATACCTCATATTGATAATTGGTTTAAAAAATATGGATGCTTTGCTTTTAAAATACATTTTCAGTTATGTGCATTAGTATTATCTCCAAAGGCCCTCATCCAATGCTGTAAGTCAGGGGTCTCAAAGTCCCGGCCCACAGGCCATCTGCAGCCCTAGAACCTTCCCACTGCAGCTTGCAGAGGAGAGACGCATGCAGACACACTGCTGGCAATGTCTGCTGCAGGCGCCACCCCCCACAGCTCCCATTAGCTGGGGGAGAGGGACATAGTTACCATCACTATTCACCAGACAGAGTCAGCCATGGAGGCAGCTGTGACATTGCACTCCATATGATTTTATAAATATATGCTAGTGAGTAAATATAATGTAACTGGAATATGCTTCATGCAAAAGGTCTCTTGTAAGGTATCCTTACAAAGCTTATAATCTACTGAGTGTGGTCACCCTATTTGTATAAATGTATCACTCTTGTATCAGAAACTAGAAATATGAAATATAACGCTGAGGGCCTAATGTAATTATGCAAAGTGTGGGCCATTAATGGTGGTTTGGAATCTTGATGGCTCCCATCAACCAGGACAATTGACTGTGGATGGCTCTGTTTGCAGGCAAGCCTTCCTGTAAGTCAGGCTGGGAGGAATGAAGGCTTGAAGTCTTGCAGTGACATGTGATCATGTCACCTGAACTGGAATCCATCTTTAACTTGGTGTCTTTCAATTGAGAAGGAGGGCGTGGGAACCCAGAGAGGGACAAAGGATTTCCCCATTATGCAAAAGATATATAAATGGGTGGAACAGAACAAAGGGGAGAGCCATCATGAGGAATCCCCTAGCTACCACCTGAGCTGGAACAAGAGCTGTACCAGGGAAAAGAATTGTGCCCAGGCCTGGAAGGTGTCCAGTCTGAGGAAAAAAGCTTACTGAAGCATCTCTAAGGGTGACAATATCTGTATTCAGTTTGATTAGACATAGATTTGTGTGTTTTGTTTTATTTTGCTTGGTGACTTACTTTGTTCTGTCTGTTACTACTTGAAACCACTTAAATCCTACTTTCTGTATTTAATAAAATCACTTTTTACTTATTAACTCAGAGTATGTATTAATACCTGGGGAGGCAAACAGCTGTGTATGTCTCTCTATCAGTCTTATAGAGGGCGAACAATTTATGAGTTTACCCTGTATAAGCTTTATACAGGGTAAAACAGATTTATTTGGGTTTAGGCCCCATTGGGAGTTGAGTGTTAAAGGCAAGAACACTTCTGTAAGCTGCTTTCAGGTAAGCCTACAGCTGTTAGGGGATGTGATTCAGACTTGGGTCTGGGTTTGCAGCAGGCTAGCAAGTCTGGCTCAAACCAGGCAGGGCACTGAAGTCGTAAGCTGACAGGGCAGGAAAGCAGGGGCAGTAGTAGTTTTGGCACATCAGTTGGCAGCTCCCAAGGGGGGTTCTGTGATCTAGCCAGTTACAGCAGCATCATTAGTTGCCGGGCAGAGTCAGCCATGGAGGCAGTGTCACTTTTTTCCACAATGAATATAAACAAGTCATAAAAACCGAACACAACTATCTGATGCACACCTTACTGCAATCCTGAAGGTTTCAACTGCTCAGTCACTGAGGCCAAACATCAACAAACTGACAGAACTGAAGCGTTGCCAGGTGTCTGGCAAACACTAAAAACTCTGGCAGGCGAAGAATTGTATAAAGTTGTATGACTGTTTTATTATTTCTAAGAAATCTGAAATAAAAAATACAATATAAACTTTTTATTTTCTGAACACCATCTTCAGTGACATTATTGGCCCACTGGGAGGATTTGAGGACTGGCACTGCCCCTAAGATAAATTGAGTTTGAGACCCCTGCTGTAAGTGATGTTTGTTTTGAAGCCTGTATTTTCAAATACATTGGTTTCCAACAGTGAGTGGTCACAGTATCATGTAATTCAATTGCTGGCATACTGACTATGCTAATTTTCAAGTTTTGCCTCAGGAAGCAAAAGTGTACAACATGATGAACTTCCAATGACTTGTGTAGTTTTCCTTTGGGTTTCACAGCTTAATTGTTAATTTGTGAGTGGACTAAATTTCTCAGTCTTCAGAAACAAATATGGCAACCTCGAGGTCCCTTCCAGTCCTATAATCTATGAATCTATGAAAAAAAAGGCTCTCTGGTATAGTCAGAAACTTCTTATATATCCTATAGTGAAACTGTATCCGTGGTACTGTACTGTTAAACATCCACTTAATGGGATACTGCTTACAATATAAAATTCAAATCCTTGGACTCCCGAAAAGCAGTAATAAAGCCCCAACAAAATGGGCAAAGGAAATGCCCAGACACAAATAGTATTTCTTGCTATTGCAAACTCAAAAATAAAAAATCTTATTTTGAAGCTCTTTTTAAAATAAACTTTAATTACGTTAATAGAATTTTAAATGAATGACAGTGTGAGAAACACAGTTCAGAGTAGCCACCAAATTTAGCATTCAGAGGAAATTCTCTCATTGTGTGAAGTAATATTTTCTTTCCTTCTACTTTCTGCTCCCTCATTTCTACGAAGGGCAACGTGATAAGAGCGAAGGGACGGCATACAGGCTATGGCAAGGAGGAGTTTAAAAATCCCTTTCCACAACGAACTACCTCTGCAGACTTATCAAGCAAGGATAGGTTAACAAGAGCTTCTTGCAAGACTGCTTATCAGCTCTATTGGCTACAGGTACCTGATTCTATGAAGGGTGAGGATATAAGAGTTGAAAATGTACTGGGGGAAACAAGAAAGGACTGCAGACTAAAGGAGAACAAGGGGATTTCCTCTTGCAGAGCATGAAACAAGCCCTGTCTTAAATACTTTACTTGGGAGACTCAACTAACCCATTCTGTTTGGTCAATAAATGGGCAGGACATTATTTTAAAACAGAATGAAACTTCTCAATGTGGATTCCTCTACCTCAGGCCAGGCATACAGAGTCCATTGCTTGATCTACCATTTCTCTGACCAAACTGTCACCTGCTCAAAGCACAAGATACCGCAGGAGGAGCATGCTTAGTAGAGATCTGTTCTAAATCTGGACTTGCTTATTAGACAGAAAAATAACCATAAGGAAACATGTGCCTTTTGCACTGGAAGGGGTCTCGTTCACTGTGGTACCATCATCCTAAGGATGGAAGAAGAGAGCAGGTCCCTCAACTGAATGTGACAGAAGTAGTTAATCATGCAGTTCCTCCTCTCCTAAATATGTTCACCCACCATGATATTAACTGCAGGAATCTTTCCTTTGACACATGGTGCTCTGACCCGCCAAGTGAACAGGACTAGGGCTGCCTTACTGCCCACATATATGATCAAAGAGAGAACAAGTGGAGTTTTGGGGGGAGAGGTCTCAGTGAATGGCTAGCAATCCTAAAACTTTCCAGAAAAGTGAACTATTCAGGGCCACTTTATACTTTTGTATGGAAAATAGTTCCTGAAAAGGGATGCCCAGAGTAAAACAATGTCACGTCACTGATGTGCCTGTGCAAATCCCTACTACAAATTTAATTAACCCCCTAGGTAGAGCTGTTATTTTGAATGCAAAAGGGCACAGTGTGCCGGAAGCGAGCAGCATCCCAAGGGGCGCTGTGCTTGAGGGGATTAACGAGTGAGATCCTTTGGGGTGCTGTATGAGAGAGTGTGAGTGAAGGGGGCACAGAGCAGAATCCCATGGGGTAGTGTGCACAAGAGGGTGGGCCAGGGTTGGGCAGGATCCTGTACGGCCCAGTGTGTAACGGAGAAAAGCCACTAAGTGGGAATCTCCAGGGGGACTCACTGTGTGCAATGGTGCAGGTGAGGGCAAGATCCCATGGGGAACAGTGTGGGGGAGGGAGGGACCCAGAAGGATCCCGCAGGAGTGCTATGTGCAAGGGGCTGGGATAGGGGTCATTGAGCAGGATCCTATGGGGCGCTTTGTGCTAGGGAGTGGTGAGGGGGCCTAAGCAGGACCCCATGGCGGGGGTTCCAAGTGGGATCCAATGGGGGAGTAAGGGGCAGGGGTTGGGCAGTATCCCATGAGGGACAGTGTGTGAAGGATGGGTGGGAGGCTCTGAACAGGATCCCCCTGGGGATAGTGAGGGGGGCTATGCAGGATTCCATGGGTGTTGCATGTGAGGGATTAATGAGGCTCTGAGCAGGATCCCTTGGGGTAGTGAGGGGGAGCTCCAATCAGGATGGGGCACTGTGTGTATGGGTGGGGTTCAAATTGGGATCCACTAGCAAACAGGATCAGTCAATAGGGGAGTTTTCTGAGGGAGTTCTCCAGATGAAGGAGAAGTGACTACGTGACCCTTGGGGTGAGTTTGTGGTCTGTTAGTTTGTTGTGTGCTTGCTTGGTTGCTGTTTGCCTGCTTGATTGAAGTTTATAGTGTGGTCTGTTTGGGAAGGCTGTGTGCTGAGTTTAGCGGCCTGCTAGGCAAGGATGAGAGCTTCCTAAGGATGCTGTAGTTTGCCATCCTTTGATTCCTAATCCCTTTAGGATCCCTTGGAGGGAGGGGGGGAGGCCTAACTCAGGGAGAACAGGGTTTTAAAAAGTCAGCTCCTAAGCGACCACAGGAGCTCGCGAACAGGGGAGTTTTGCAAGGATGTTCAGCGAGGGGGCGTGAGAGCCAGATACAGCTAATAAACATTCTCTAAACTTAGGCCAATCACAGACCCCCAAAAAACAACACACACACACAAAGAACAACTCTCTCTCTCTCACACACACACAAAAGAAACCTTCAAGAGTAAAAAGAATGCAGGCATAAGTCCAGCAGCAGAGTGGGGCCTACCCACTTTATTGCATGGAATGCAGCATGTATGATTATCTGCCTTGTGGGCAACAGGCATGTCTATGGATGGGGCCCGTTATTAGGAAGAGACAGGTAATAGTAACGGGGATTTGATCATTAGAAATACAGAGAGCTGGGTTTGCGATGAACCGCATGGTGAATTGCCTGCTCGGTGCAAAGGTTACAGACCTCTCGAGACATCTAGACAGACCTATGTGCAGTGCTGGGGAGGAGCTGGTGGTTGTGGTATATGTAGGTACCAATGACATAGGGAAAGGTAGGAGAGAGGTTCTGGAGGGCAAATTTAGGCTACTAGGTAAGAGATTAAAGTCCAGTATCTCCATAGTAGCATTCTCTGAAATGCGTCTAGTTCCATATGCAAGGCCAGTCAGCCAGGCAGAACTGCAGGGTATCATTGTGTGGATGAGACAATGGTGTTCGAAGAGGGGTTTATTAGGAACTGGGGAACCTTTTGGGAAAGGAAGAGCCTATATAGGAAGAATGGGCTCCACCTAAACCAAACCAAAATCAGATTGTTGGCATGTAAAATTGAAAATGTTGTAGAGGAGTTTTTAAACTAAGGGCTGAGGGAAAGCTGACAGGTGTTGAGGTGCACATGGTTCAGATAGACACATCCCTTAGGGGACGATTTATTAAAGGGGCTAGTTTATATCCTTACTAGGAAAGGATAGAAGTTGATAAAGTACAGATAAGAACTGAAGAGAAACAGTCAATGAAAAAGAGTCCCATTCAACGATATCACATTAAGGCAGACAACTATATATTGACAAAAGTTATAAGTGCTTATTTACAAATGCAAGAAGCCTAAATACTAAGATGGGTGAATTTGAGTGCCTGGTATTAAATGAGGATATTGATATAATATGCATCACAGAAAGTTGGTGGAATGATGATAAGCAATGGGACATGGTAATACCAGGGTACAAAATATACAGGAACGATAGGCCACGCTGGTTGGGGAGTGCCACTATATGTGAAAGAAAGCATAAAGTCAAATATAATACAAATCTTAAATGAATCAAACCGAAGCATAATATCAGTATGGATAGAAATTCCATGCTTGAATAATAAGAATATAGCAGTAGGAATATACTACCAATCACCTGACCAGGATGATGACAGTGACTGTAAAATGCTCATGGAGATTAGAGAGGCAACAAAACCAAAAACCCCAATAATAATGGGGGATTTCAACTATCCCCATATTTGCTGGGAATCTGTCACCTCAAGATGGGGTGCAGAGATGAAATTTATAGATACCATAAATGACTGCTTCTTGGAGTAGCTTGTCCTGGAACCCACAAAGGGACAGGCAATTCTTGATTTAGCCCTTGATTTAGTGGGGCACAGGATCGGATCCATGAGGTGAATATAGCTGCAGCTCTCGGCAATAATTAATGACCACAATGTACTTAAATTTAACATCCTTTCGGGGCGGGGAAATACCAAAGAAACCCAGGAGATTTAACTTCAAAAAAGGGAACTACACAAGAATGAGGAAGGTACTTAAATGAAAATTAAAGGGAACAGTCACAAAGAGTGAATTGCCTGGAAGATGCATGGAAACTTTTAAAAAACACTATAATTGAGCCTCTAACTATTTGCTTACCCCAAATAAAATAAAAACAATAAGAGGACCAAAGAGTGCCATCATAGCTAAACAACAGTTGGAGACAAAAAGACATCCTTTAACAATTGGATGTCAAATCCTACTGAGGACAAAAGAAAGGAACATAAACGCTCACAAGTCAAGGGTAAAAGTATAAGTAGGCAGACCAAAAAAGAATTTGAAAAGCAACAAGCAAAAGACACAAAAACCTAACAGCAAATATTTTTTAAGTACATCACAAACAGGAAGCCTGCCAAACAATCAGTGGGGCCACTGGACGATCAAGTTGCTAAAAAGGCACTCTAGGAAGACAAAGTTGTTGATCAGATGCAAAATGAAATTTTTGCATTGGTTTTCACCGCACAGGATGCGAGGGAGGTTCCTCTACACCTGAGCTATTTTTTTGGATGACAGTTCTGAGGAACTGTTCCAGATTGAGGTGTCAACACAAGATGTTTTGGAATAAACTGATAAATTAAACAGTAATAAGTCACTGGGATCAGATGGCATTCACCCAAGATTTCTGAAAGAACTGATACAGGAAATTGCAGAACTATTCATTATGGTATGTAACTAAGCCCCTTCATTTTCAGTTTAAACCAATTTTTACCAAAAAAAAAAAAAAATCCTAGGTTTTACAGAAAGTATTATTTGTTTTTTTTCTGATTTTCACCCTATTTTTGCATCATGCAAATATATAAAAAATAACTTGTTTTATTAGGAAAATACAATACATTGCATGAGATATATGTATTACGATAATAATCTGTGTGTATATGCAAAGCTGGTTGTTGAAGTAAGGTTATATATTAGTCTAGAAGAGAGAGACAATAAACAGGCACACAAGCAACCTCAGCGTGCACATCTGAACGTACTGATGAATCTCACGCACACCCCGTACATATTTCAAGCTGTTAGCAGATAATAGTTTAAAGATTTGACACACTAAAATGAGAAGTATCAGAATACGTTTCAGAACACAAGGAAGTACTCAAAAGTTTAAAAAACAAAAAGAGAGAGAAAAGGATGAAGACGAGTGCATGCGCTGCAAATGGTGTGCCCCAATTATTAAATGTAAATATTTATAGGTTCTATGTCTACAACAGTAAACTGTTTATTCAAATGCAAAGTTTTATTTGGGGATTAGAGATATATTGTTTTCTTAAACTCAGAGGTGGCATTGTGTTGAGTTCTGTTTTAGTTCTGCAGCAAACCACGCTGATAAACAGTATTCAATGCATTAGTCTACTGAATACTTTTTTCTCCTGTCTTTCCGTCCACCAAAATAAACTCCGATATTTACCCAGAAAAATCATTAATAGTTTTTTGCACTGATTTTCACCTTTTGTTGTTGTTGTGGTAATAAACACTGATAAATTCTGGGAAATATTGAATAAGATAAAATCTGAAAACGAAGGGCCCTATATCACTTAAGTATCAGATGACCAATCTAATGCTGATTTTTTTAAAAGAGGTGATCCTGCCAAGTAGAGGCTGGTAAGCCTAACTTCAATACCAGGCAAACTGGTTGAAACTAGTAAAGAACAGAATTATCAAATATAGAGATTAATATGATATTTTGGGAAAGAGTCAACATGGCTTTTGTAAAGGGAAACCATACCTCACTAATCTATTAGAATTCTTTGATGGTCAACAAACATGTGGATAAGAGTGACACAGTGATACAGTGTACTTTGGACTTTTAGAAAGCCTTTGAAAAGGTCCTTCACTTAAGGCTCTTGAGCAAAATAGGCAGTCATAGAATAAGAAGGAAAGTCCTCTCATGGATCAGCAATAGGTTAAAAGATAGGAAACAAAGGATAGGAATAAATGGTCAGTTTTCACAGTGGAGAGAGGTAAATAGCACAGTCCCCCAACGATCTGTACTGGGACCAATGCCGTTCAAAAGGTTCGTAAGTGATCTGGAAAAAGGGGTAAATAGTGAGGTGGCAAAGTTGCCGATGATACAAAATTACTCAAGATAGTCCAAAACTGACTGCGAAGAGTCATGAACGGATCTCACAAATGTGAGACTGGGCAACACAATGGCAGATGATATTCAATGTTGGTAAATGCAAAGTAATACACATTGGAAAACAATCTCAACTATCAAGTTTCAGAGTAATCTCAACTATATATACAAAATGATGGGGCCTAAATTACCCGTTTCCCCTCAAAAAAGAGATCTTGTTGTCTTTGTGGATAGGTCTCTGAAAACATCTCCTCAATGTGCAGTAGCAGTCAAAAAAGCTAACAATGTTAGGAACCATCAGGAAAGGGATAGATAGCAAGACTAAAAATATCATCATGCCACTATATAAATCCATGGTATGCCCATACCTTGAGTACTGCTTGTGGTTATAGTCGCGCCATCTCAAAAAAGATATATTAGAATTGGAAAAAATACAGAGAAGGGCAACAAAAATGTTTGGGCATAAGCTTTCGTGAGTAAAAACCTCACTTCTTCGGATGCAGAGAGTGAAAGTTACAGATGCAGGCATTATATATATAAGAAGTGAGGTTTTTACTCACGAAAGCTTATGCCCAAATAAATCTGTTAGTCTTTAAGGTGCCACCAGACTCCTTGTTGTTTTTGTAGATACAGACTAACACGGCTACCCCTGATACTTGAAAAATGTTTGGGAGTATAGAACAGCTTCCACACAAGGAAAGATTAAAAAGACTGGGAATGTTCATCTTAGAAAAGAGACTACGAAGGGGGATACAGAGGTCTATAAAAACAAGAATGGAGCAAGTGAATAGGGAAGCATTATTTACCCCTTCACATAACACATGAAACAGGAATGAAATCAATAGGCACCAGGTTTAAAACAAACATAAAAAAGAACTTTTTCACACAATGCCCAGTCTACCTGTGGAACTCCCAGAGAATGCTGTGAAGGTCAAAAGCATAACTGGGTTGAAAAAAGAGTTATGTAAATTCTTGGAAGAAAATCGATGGCTATTAACCAAGATGGTCAGGGACATAACCCCATTCTCTAGGTCAGGGATCCTCAAACTTCATTGCACTGCAACCCCCTTCTGACAACAAAAATTACTACATGACCCCAGAAGTGAGGACCGAAGCCTGAACCCTGCTGCCTCATGTGTGTGGCGGCGGGCAAAGCTAAAGCACAAGGGCTTCAGCCCTGGGCTGGGGCCTGTAACCTAAGCCCTGCCACCCTGGGCCAAAGCTGAAGCCTGAGCCCTGCCACCCAGGATTTGAAGCCCTTGAGCTTCAGCTTTAGGCCCAGGACCCAGCAAGTCTAAGGCCAGCCCTGGTGATCCCATTAAAACAGGGTCACATCTCACTTTGGGGTCCCAACCCACAGTTAGAGAACTGCTGCTCTAGGTGCTCCTAAACCTCTGACTGCCAGAAGCTGGGACTGGATGATGGGATGGATCACTCGATAAATTGCTGCCCTATTCTGTCACCAGCCATGTCAGAAAACAGGATACGTACTGGGTTAGAACCATTGGTCTGACTGAGCACAGCCATTCGTATGTTCTTATCCTGGGGGATGCCATATGCTGGGAGGAAAGGGGGCTTGGCAGGATCCTGTGGGGAGCTGCACGTGGGGACGGAGGAAAGACTCGGAGCGGGATCCCGTGGGATGCTATGTGCGCGGGTGGAGGGGGATCCCACAAGGCACTGTGTGCGCGGGGGAGCTCAGAGCAGGACCCCCATGGGCGGTTGTGTGTGTGTGTGTGTGGGGCTCAGAGCGGGACCCC